>NW_026732742.1:0-87500 GCF_028476545.2 Physella acuta | reverse complement strand
ATATATATATATATACGTATGTTTGTATTACACAATTGTAATTTTGCAAAATAAAAAGCGAAGTTAGTATTTTTAATAATTTTTCTATTATTGAAGTTTGTTCTTTTAGTTTTAATTTTTTGTGGTTTGTCTTAGTAAAATATTTTTTCGTGCTTTTTCACAATTGTAATGTTTATTTTCTTGTAGTATAGACATTTTTTATTCACTTCCAATGTATGATGGTCATTTTTCAGGCTCAACTTTTGGTATGCTCAATTTATAATTACAGATGGTCATTATATGGTTTTATTTATACTTTTTGTTAATAATTGGTCAAAGTTAATTGTTTTACTCACAGCTACGATACTGATCTACGAAAGTTAAGTCTTGAAATGAAAACCAAGTAGGCCTAATGGAAACACTTAAATAAAAATTATGTTTTAATTAAAATTAAATCTCTGTCTCCTAAATGCATTACTGTGTATATGTAATATCATTAATACTATATAAGCATGTATATATATTAAACGAAATATATTTCGTTGATTTAATCATATTTTACCTATTTATATTGTCTAATGATCTAAATAAGTTTACTTTTTTTCAGGTTTTAAAAATATCAGATGCAACATAAAGAATCTAAGTTTGAAATTATTACTAACATTAACGACAGAAGCAGTATTATTAATCTTTTCTTGATAACCTACAGGGGATTTGCTATGTCGTACAGAATTATAATGCTTAAATATGTTCTAGCAACCCAATTAGTACTGCTTTTAATAGCTAACGCATGTGGGATGCTCTGCGACACGGTTGTCATGGTGATTCTCTACCGCCAAGGTATAAACACGTCAACCAACCTGTTCATGTTTACTCTTTCTGTATCTGATTTTGTTTTATCAACCACGGCCCTATTTCGACACATTTATTTTTATGTTCTGAATATGCCAGTCAAGTCTGTCTTTGAAGATTTTCTAATCGTCATAGGGAAAATAAATTCTACAGCTGAAACTTATTATTATTACGTAGTAGCCTTAATTTCTATTGAACGTTTATTAGCTGTGTATTTGCCCTTCAATGTTCATAATCTCTGCAAACTTAAACGTATCAAGTGTATCGTTGTCCTACTTGCCATCTATGTGCTGTTCTTAAATGCATATCAGAATCATAGAGTTGGCATTTGTGTGTGACATGTTTGTGTCATTGACACACCTGGTGCAATGGACACCGACGACACTTTAGAGCAATCTAAAAACAGACTATGTCAACAAATGGCCGACGCTGTAAAAAATGTACCAGAAAAAAGTAAAACAATAATTGTTCTGGTTTTAAAATATCCAGACCGATTTACTGCTGAAAAACGTGAGATAATTTATATATTTAAACATTTATTTGGAAATGACGTGATAGCACAAAGCTGCGTTATAATATTTACAGGAGGAGATGACTTTAAACAAAAAGGCACACCATTTTTAACCTGGTGTCAGGAGCAAGAAGGGGAGCTACAAACGGTTTTGAGAGAAAACAACTACAAATGTCTGCTTTTCGAAAATGAAAACCCTGACTGCAGACAAAAGCAATTTCAGGAGCTCATCACGGTGTCGAAAAGTATAATGGATACAGATTGCCTTTCACGATTTTTAAGAGCAGAAAAAGGAAGAAGAAGACTAATTTTAGAATCTAATCTACCAACTCTAAACTCGTTTTATCAGAGTAAATATATTTCCTTTGAGAATCAACTGCAAGTGATAACGCGACAGTTCGCGGCACATATAGACAATAACACTGATATACAAAGTTTTCAAGAGGAAATTGAAGAAACGTTACAGCGTATAGAAAATGAAGATGACAAAAAATACATTTTCTACGAAATAAATGAACAACAGCTTTTGCATCCGTTTAGGATACGATTTCAAAACTTAAAAGAAAAATTAAAGGATTTCTTAAAACAGGCAGCAAGACAAAAAGAAAAGATAAACATGGAAAAAAATCTTTTTAATTTAAAAAGCGACATTTGCAATACAAATTACACCAATAACGAAATTAACATACAGATATCAAATTTTAGAGAAACCTTTACAGACATAAAAAACCAAATGAAAGAACATGAAAACAGTAATCCTTATCTTAGCTGTCTTAAATCTGAAATAAATAGTATTGAGAACGCTTTATCGGTACTAGAATCGAAATCGAAATTACATAGATATAAGAATGAAATAGAACAAGAATTTCGTGCCTTGGGGGATGAACTAAATTCTTGTAAAGAAATTCCCAGTGAAGAAAAAATTGTAGAATTACAAGAGAAATGTCGACACCTGTTAGAGAAAGTCACAAAGGAAAATCGGAAAGAGGAAATGAAAGATCTGATTACAAGTTTAAAAGTATTAACCATTCGTCTGTTATATTTAGAAAGAGAAAGAAAAATCGACAGCAGATGGTCTAAAGCTACTAACACAACCACAGCTGTATCTATAGGTTTAATCTTTGTGCCTATTGCAGGGGCGCCCCTGTCTCTACTAGTAGCTGGTGGCTCAAGAATAATTAGACTGATTCATAAAAGACATTTTAGGAAAGAATTAAGAAAAGCAACAAAAGATGTATAAAAAAAATGAAGAAACAAGCCCAAAGGATACTAATGACATTGACAAAGATAGATAAATCGAACCTTCATTATTGTTATTAAAGACCTTCTTTTATATTATTCTTCCCAGATTATCAATTAAAGTGGAGAAAAAAATATTATTTTATTTAGTAAGTTTTACTGTTGATTGTCATTTAACATTTAGCGTTGATGTTGAAGGTTTGAAGAACTAGAAGGCAGTAAAATGACAATAAAAGATCAAAGCATACATTTTCAAGTGTATTTATTACATTTTTTTTGTTGATTTTTATTTAGTGCATACTTAATTCATCATTATGACTGAAATATGTATGTGTATGTAACAGACTGAATTATTATGTATATTGTAATTGACATGGAGTTGCGTGAATGTAGAGTACCTGGCCAACGGAAGTAAGTGTGAGAGACTTGTCATGTATTTACATGCTTTTTTGTGAGATCGTTCACTGACGTAAGGAGAGAGAAAGTTGTGAATAAAAGGAGTAGCGAGGGTGCTTGCCTGTGAATGTGTAGTAGGATGTCACCACGTTACTTTGTTTCTTGATTGTTCTTGTACCAGTTGTTTTTCTTATACTATGGATTTATCATTTCATTGTGGATAGTGTAAATAAAGTTTAAAGTTACTACTATTGCTCGTGTTCTTGTATCAAACTAACCCACAACAACAATAGATATTATTGTTGTTAGAGTGTATATGCCAAATATAAACTCAGCATAGTGTGTTTCTTGTTGAAACTTTACTCAGTGGCATTGCTAGGTTCAGTGTCCACAAATGCGGTAATCTAAACTCTCAAGTCACTACAAATAAATATCACAGTCGGCCAGAGAACATTATCTACGAACTGTGTCCATGAAACAAGAGAGAAGTGTTTATAAGACGACGCTACCAGCAACGTCTTATTCACCACACCACCAATTATATCCAATCCTACGTCACTCTCCTGCCCACTCACAAAAGAAGATGCCACCCTCGACCCCGCTCAATAATACATCATAGATTCTAACTTTTCCTTCTTCAATCTTATGTGTAAGGTTGGAGTGGATTTATTCCAATATAATTAAGTATTACGTGTGAACCTGTTATGCGCCATATGGCCTTTTGACTCATATTTCAGCCGTTTTTTTTCTTTTTGGATTTGCTCTCATAGCCTTTACCAACCAAGAACAAACTACAAAATAATATTTTTTTACGATTTTTGAAAATTATATTTTAGGCTTATTGTTCAAACAGTATTTCTTCGCTCTTTGTTGTATTTTCGGATGGGATTTGCTGCAACAGAAACATGTTTGCCTATTATACGTGAACATGTTATGCGCCGTTTATGTTAACATCCGTCTTTTCTTTCTTTTTCTATAGCCTTTGTCTATCCAAGAAGAAAATACGAAGTACAAGTTGTTTGATTTAGGAGATTTCTCTCCATGATTAGTTGCTGTCCCCAGCTAACGAGCCTCATCTGCCCGACCGTTCGAACTCAGGACCACTTGGTTTAGAATCCATGAGCTTTAACGACCCAACGACGCGAACCTCTTAGATTGTAACAAATCGTGTGCCAATTACATAAGTATTTTTTCTTACTTGATCAGAAAAGCACATAAGGTTAAACGAAATAAACAAAATCACAACACTACACAACACTGCACTTTAAAAGCAGTACGAAAAAAACACACAATATAGCAAAACTAATATGCATTACGACACAGTATGACTAAAATGCAATTCAAAACGGAAGAAAAAATATCTCAACGCAGCAAAATTTTTTTTTTAAAATAAGGGAAAACCACGGCAAACACAACATAACATGACAAAAACACAAAACAACCAAAAAAAAGTCACAACACAGCAAAATCTAAACACGATTCGACACATCCCCACACTAAACAATTCTATACAATCCAAATGAACACGACACAAACACTGTGGGAATACAATGTAATACCATACTTCTAACACTGATATAAACCATAATACAATTTTTACTTTTTATACCGAGTTTAGAGGAAGTATTGTTTTAGATGTCCCTGAGTCGGAAAAACATAATTGTGCAATCTTGTCTGTGTGTGTGTGTCTTTGTGTCTTTGACACGATAACTTGAGTAGCGTTACAGCGAGATTTATAAAATTTCATAAATAACTATTAGATACAAGTTGTAGTTCTGTATTAACTTGTCAGTGATTTCCAGTAACCGGAATTGGAATTTATACTACTTTCAATTTTTCAAAAGCCTAAAATTTGAGTACTGTCTCTTATAGATGAAATTTCACTTATAAGTTAAAACTCTAGATATCTGTTTTCTGTCGAATTTTGAGTAATTTCCGATGACCGGAAGTAGTACTTAACGCTACTTTCGCAAAATAAGCATTCGAATTTATATAGTAGGCCCTACAAAAATGTTGCAATATAATACACGAATGGTTTGCATTTCAGTTTGTGCGCAAATCTTTTTTACTTTCTCGTATATACGCAGCATAGAGAAAGTCTTGTTATCGTGCAAAAAAAATTGAGATTTTTGCAAATCTCGACGTTTTATGAGTTGGAAAAACAGAGTTTTGCAATCTTGTCCGTATGACTGTATATATATATATATATATATATATATATATATATATATATATATATATATATATATATGTGTGTGTGTGTGTCTATAAACACGATAACTTGAGTACCGTTATAGCTAAGGTGGTGAAATTTTATATATAAAAATAATATCGAAATCGTAGATCCGTATTAGATTTTGAGCGATTTCCGATAACCGAAAGTGGAACGTTTCCTACTTTCAATTTTTCAATTGCCTATAACTTGAGTACTAATTGAGATAGATAAATACAATTTCTCATATATATGTAAACGATCTAATTCTCTGCCTTCTATAAAATTTTGAGTAGCTTCCGTTGACCGGAAGTGGTAATTTACGCTATTCCCGATTTCTAAAAAAAAAACGCATGTGAATTTATAAAGTACTAATAATATTCCGCACTATTATACACATTTTATTTGGCTTTCACTTGGTGTGCAATTTTTTGTCTGCGAGATTCTATTCTATTTTAAAAAGTTTATGTAATTAAAAATGGATTTAAAATATTATCTGTATCACGAGTTGCCATCCCCCGTAGTATTATTTTAAAATATTCGAGAAAGTTTATGGGAGATCACTTCCGGTTTATTTAAAAAGTTTAAGTAATTAGAAATTGGTTAAAAAACATGTCTATATACCGAGTTACCTTCCCCCGTAGTGTTTTTATTGGATGACTAATTATTTTTTAATGAACTAATTAATGTTTTCTTAAATTAGTACATGATTCCGCACTGAATTAGAGCATAAATCAGAGTGTAATTAAATTGATACGATTGAGGCGGGTAGGGAGGGGGCAATTAAAACAGATGAATAACAATCTTCCTATCCGTTATTACCAGTAGCCGCCGCATTGACGCTACAGTAATAATAAAGGCTGCTTTTATTCCCCTATTACAGGGGCCGGCAACCTGCGGCTCGCGAGCCGCATGCGGCTCTTTTGATGTCAAGATGCGGCTCTTCGGCACTATTAACAAATATTAATAATTATTTTATTATATTTTCAAAACTCATAAAAATATTGTTCTACAACACTCGGTAATGAATTATATAATCATAAACAGTAAACACTCGCTATTCTATTAGAATATTTAGGTACTTCCTATTTTCAATGTACTTCCTATTAAACTGTTCATCCCGAATTGAGACATTCAACTTCATGGTGGATATCACAAAGAAAATAATCGAGCTAATTGTAAAACTGCAAGGAAAGGAAAACTCAACCTATGCCTTGCTTGAGAAGTGGATGTTTAAAAAAAAATGACTTTTTTTTAATTAAAGACACGGAGAGCGGTAAATTACTTGATTTGGAAAAATCTGAAAAATTATCTAGAAAGCAATGCAACTATTAACATGAATAGCTTCAGCATTACAACAAAGAAAACGAAGGATATATATACACCAAATCCTAAATGTTGAAAAAAAAATGTTAGTGGCTCTTTAAAAACTGGTAAATTTTGAAAATTGCATCTTTTGGCTCTTCCGTCTCAAAAGGTTGCCGACCCCTGCCCTAGTATTTATGTTGAGTTTCCCGATTATTTTTAATGTAATCGCTGGAATTCCCGTTTTTTTATTTTTAACATTGAGTTAAATTATCTTAAACCGTTTCAATTTCATATTCCAACGAATATCAACTAAACAATTTCTTATAAACACAATTCAAGTGGAAATATGAATTCATTAAGAAGAATTTGGAATATTGAATTCTCCTTACATTAGACATTGAACAGCAATACATTGATACTCAATGTTTAAGTTTTTGACAACACAAATGCTTGTTTAGCAAAGCCTTTCCCCAACCTTCAAATAACGTTTACTATAACCTTTATACTACTACTACATATTATCGATATTGTACCGCACTCAATAAAAATCTTTAAAATGTCCGGGGAGCCAAATAGAGGGAGGACGCGCCAGGTTTGATATAGTGTATACCCTTTTTAGGCGCCATGGGGATCATAGGGAAGCCCGGGGCGCCTTGGGTCACGCAATCGACAGGGCGCCGGAGACTGCTGCAGCTTTACAGCTAAAGATAGTAGCATCCCTTACACGATATGCAATGACGCCCAATTAACTGATACCAATTGCTAAAATAGCCGCTCTTGAACTCTGGGCGCAAAGCAGTGTATTGGCATAAAGATCGCACCCTCCCGGGCACCGACCATAAGAAACTTTTTTACTTTTTATTACGCAGAAACTTTCTCGGGAGTATTTTCATCAACTCCCCAAAGATTATTGCAGAAAGGTGTTAACCCGCATCACACAATGACGTCGCTAGGTCGGGTGTCACTCCTCCCAACCCGAAAAAAAATCTATAGATGGGCATATATATGTAGGCCTACATAGATAAATATATACATATTTATTTACAATATTTAAAATGTATATAAATAAATAAATAAATATATATATATATATATATATATATATATATATATATATATATATATATATATATATATATATATGTGTATATGTATATATATATATATATACATACAGAGAGAGAGAGAGAGATCGAGGGAGGGACGGATCGATCGATCGACCAACCGATAGATATTTTTAAAATATTCCATATTAATTACATGGTTTAAAGATTATTTGGTGTGGTTTTATGTTAATCAAAACATTGAAATTGTTAGCAATGTCTTTAAGACCAGTAACACACCGCCACACCCTCTTCCCGCACCACTTTGCCTACGCCACTGCGCAGGGAACGCTATATAATTAAATTCATCTGACCTACGCTTTACAGCGTCGTTAGTCCCCACCATTTGAGAAATTTTCTCCTTGCGAATCAGACGTATCCCAATTGTCTGCAGCATTCAACTATGTAAGTTTGTTTTTTATTTCTTATTTTCATACCACAATTCAACATTTTAAATAGACCACACAATTAGTCGACATTATTCTATAAACTTGATGTTTGTAATAAAATAAAATACCATTATTTGTTTTATCTAGTATCTTTTTTTACCTTATGTCTATTTTTAGTATGACGCGTACTTTGGTACCGATTAAATAACCAAAACTTTTAGTAGTTCTAATATATAAAAGCCCATGTGTGCAGTTCTCTCTCTCTCTCTCTCCCTTACTCTCTCTGTCCGGAACATTTTTGAGGCTATGTGATCAGTATGTTCAGCGATGTATTTATTATGGAGAGCTTAAAGATATGGACATTTGTTTAAATTAATAATGGTGGATGTTTTAAAAGTATAAACTAAATTTTATTTAAAGAAGTTAAATAAAAATAAAGGAATATTCGAATGTAGTAAAACATTTTTCACTAAGCAGCCGGAAAAGTATTTATTGTTGTCACAAGAACGTTAAAAACAATGACGTCACATATCTCATGTTTGAATTACGGAAAGAACACAAAACTAATGGTGTCATCTTCCAATTTTAGATTATAAGAAACGAACTATTTCATTCATATTTGATTTAGATCTATCTCTCTCTCTCTCTCTCTCTCTCTCTCTCTATATATATATATATATATATATATATATATATATATATACAGAGAGAGAGATCGAGGGAGGGACGGATCGATCGATCGACCAACCGATAGATATTTTAAAAATATTCCATATTAATTACATGGTTTAGAGACTATTTGGTGTGGTTTTATGTTAATCAAAACATTGAAATTGTTAGCAATGTCTTTAAGACCAGTAACACACCGCCACACCCTCTTCCCGCACCACTTTGCCTACGCCACTGCGCAGGGAACGCTATATAATTAAATTCATCTGACCTACGCATCACAGCGTCGTTAGTCCCCACCATTTGAGAAATTTTCTCGTTGCGAATCAGACGTATCCCAATTGTCTGCAGCATTCAACTATGTAAGTTTGTTTTTTATTTCTTATTTTCATACCACAATTCAACATTTTAAATAGACCACACAATTAGTCGACATTATTCTATAAACTTGATGTTTGTAATAAAATAAAATACCATTATTTGTTTTATCTAGTATCTTTTTTTACCTTATGTCTATTTTTAGTATGACGCGTACTTTGGTACCGATTAAATAACCAAAACTTTTAGTAGTTCTAATATATAAAAGTCCATGTGCGCAGTTCTCTCTCTCTCTCTCTCTCTCTCTCTCTCTATCTCTCTTACTCTCTCTGTCCGGAACATTTTTGAGGCTATGTGATCAGTATGTTCAGCGATATATTTATTATGGAGAGCTTAAAGATATGGACATTTGTTTAAATTAATAATGGTGGATGTTTTAAATGTATAAACTAAATTTTATTTAAAGAAGTTAAATAAAAATAAAGGAATATTCGAATGTAGTAAAACATTTTTCACTAAGCAGCCGAAAAAGTATTTATTGTTGTCACAAGAACGTTAAAAACAATGACGTCACATATCTCATGTTTGAATTACGGAAAGAACACAAAACTAATGGTGTCATCTTCCAATTTTAGATTATAAGAAACGAACTATTTCATTCATATTTGATTTAGAGCTCTCTCTCTCTCTCTCTCTCTCTCTTTCTATCTCTCTCTCTCTCTCTTTATATATATATATATATATATATATATATACATATATATATATAAATATATATATATATATATATATATATATATATATATATATATATATATATATATATATATATATATATATACAGAGAGAGAGATCGAGGGAGGGACGGATCGATCGATCGACCAACCGATAGATATTTTAAAAATATTCCATATTAATTACATGGTTTATAGACTATTTGGT
The DNA here is from genome assembly GCF_028476545.2 of Physella acuta. Lineage (NCBI taxonomy): Eukaryota > Metazoa > Mollusca > Gastropoda > Physidae > Physella > Physella acuta. Next base: position 77,582 of record NW_026732742.1, on the reverse strand, counting down.
GTGCTTTTATGTTAATTAAAACATTGAAATTGTTAGCAATGTCCTTAAGACCAGTAACACACCGCCACACCCTCTTCCCGCACCACTTTGCCTACGCCACTGCGCAGGGAACGCTATATAATTAAATTCATCTGACCTACGCATCACAGCGTCGTTAGTCCCCACCATTTGAGAAATTTTCTCCTTGCGAATCAATATATTTATAAACGGTTCCCAGAAAGAACCGCAACGGAAAAAAGCGCAAAACAAAAAGCGCAACGGAAAAAAGCGCACACGGAAAAAGCGCAAAGAGAAAAAAGCGCACACAGAAAAAAGCGCAAAGAGAAAAAAGCGCAAACAGAAAAAAGCGCAAACAGAAAAAAGCGCAAAGAGAAAAAAGCGCAAACGGGAAAAAAGCGCAAAGAGAAAAAAGCGCACACGGAAAAAAGCGCAAAGAGAAAAAAGCGCACACAGAAAAAAGCGCAAAGAGAAAAAAGCGCAAACAGAAAAAAGCGCAAAGAGAAAAAAGCGCAAACGAAATAAAGCGCAAACAGAAAAAAGCGCAAACGGAAAAAAGCGCAAATAGAAAAAAGCGCACACAGAAAAAAAGCGCAAACAGAAAAAAGCGCAAACGGAAAAAAGCGCAAACAGAAACAGAAAAATGCGCAACCAGAAAAAACACAACGAAAAATGTGCAAAAGAGAAATTTAGCACTAAGACCTTATGAACTAGATGACACATTTATACATGACTGTTAGGGCTGCTGTGAGAGTGTCGTGTTTGATCACGTGATCTACTACCATTTAAAGCGTACCACTACAATCTGCATTCCCATCACCACGATACAGGCGATAATCACTTTACACAATGCCTATTATTTTCTTGGTCAATAATTATTCAACTTCTATTCTCGTATAAACATAAAACTATCGACATTACACGAAGTATCTTTCACATTCTCCCTAGTCCGAACTACCTAGCTTGCATACCATAACAACCAGTTCCTATGGCAAAACTTCACTCTCTTTCATATATATATATATAGCGCCTCCATATAGACGGTAATAATTCTTACACTGTTTCCTTAGGGATATAAATACAATGCAAAATTGGATTCAGCTCCATAAGGTAAGTAACATTCATAACTAAATTTTATATATATATATATATATATATATATATATATATATATATATATATATATATATATATATATATATATATATATATGAAAATTATCTCAGGACAAATTATCTCAGACAAAAGATATCAGTGCAAATAATACCATGAACAAATGATCTCAAACGAAATAGTTAAGGGTATTAAAATGAACATTAATTCGATGTGGGTGTTAAGTTAGGTGGGAGAGGAGAGTGATACGTGATAAAATTTATAAATTAACGTGCGAGAGTTATCTTAGAAATTACACAGAATGTCGAACCTCTCATGATTGTTAGAAATTTCAGACTCATAAAAATGTTATTGTGTCGTTTGTGTTCTTTCGCGACAGAAAGAGAAGGTATGCACTTCGAGATATTTAGATCAAACGGTGATTATTTGAAGATTGAATCTGGGATGTCGATAATGAAATTTGAACTATGGTGAAAAATATTCGGATCTGCAACATTAGCGGTGGAAGTTTTTTAAAATTTAAAAATGTGTCAAATAATCAAAAGAAAGCAGAAAACTATTATTCTTGGTATAAAAACAAACAGAACAAAGCGGGTCTAAATACTACTCTCAATAGGTAACGACTATGAACAACAACTGCACAAACACAACAAAAAATTAATCATAAACAAACGTGGTGATAACTTGGATAACTGAGTTTTGCAGGTCATCCATAAATGACGTCATGTATGTTTGACGATTTTTATCTCCCCCCCCCCCCCCCCCCCCACGGTCACATATCGTCACAAAAAGCCAGAACCCCACATTTAATATACGTTACGCCTCAGACAATATGTTTTTTTGTCTTTTAAAAACACCGATTTCGGGTGAGCATAGGTCTGACCACACTATTCCTTCGTATGCTGAGGTCACAGAAACAGATGAACTCTACTACACCTGCCACGTGTCCCACCAAGTTCCGAAAGGCAACTTTATCATACACCTCTAAAAATAAGGCGCAACTAAGCTTAGATGTTTTTGTCTTTAAAAAAATCAATTGCTTTTAAGAAATGAAGAAATTATTAAAGCTAACGTCAAACTGCTAATAATAGATTAGAAACACGCGTGTGTTGTGATTTTCCACTGTGTATTTTCTATGAGGGAATATCAAAACAAGAACATTTAACACTGAAATCATGTTTTTTTAACCCATCCACCTACATTACAAATCAAAAAAGTATTTGGAAAGGAGTTTTGCATGAAGACCACTTTTAAGATTAGACACATAAATTAGTCGGTATGTTTATGTGTTTATTACCAAGTATCGTAGACGTCATTATTATCGTGTATTGTTTTCGGCATTATATTTTAAATTCTATTTTTGCTCTAGAATCAATGACGTCATTTTATTGTGTATACTTTTCCTCGTTAAACTTCAAAAGTTCATTTCGTTTTGAAAAATTCCTATTCGGTTAAAGTAACATCACTATAGTTTTTAATTGCGTATGTAAATAAAATATTTGTTCTGGACTTAAATAATCAAATGGGTGTTTGTACAAAAGAATATATAAATACATTAATTATCGGCTTTCAATAAATTTGTGTATAACATTTGGGGAAAAAATAACATTTTTTTCTACACAAGTACCTATTTTACAATTCTACATATAGTGCTGATTCTCTGATGTAGTGGAACAGAATGTCTTGTGAGTTTCTTGATAATTTTGTTTGGTTTGTTAACCAACCTTGCTTTTAAAATATTGCCATTTATTTTATGGTCGGTACTTTATTAAAATAACACATTACTATCAGCATGAACAAGATAAAAATGCCAGGAACATTATAATTTCGGTAATTGTTTATTTATTAATTTAATTAGTTACTTTATATAACCACTGTAAACTATACTCAACAGGACGAGTTTAAAGTTAATGTTAAGCGATGCAGTGAGGAAAACTGTGAAACGTGCCGTCAGGTGCCTCACCTGTCTGAAGACCCGGATGCTGCCGTTGCATGCCAGCTTGAGGGTGTCGTCTTCATCTTGTATTGTGAAAAATGCAACAAAATGTACATTGGGCAAACTATTGAACAATATAGAAAATATTTCTCCAACATAAAATCAAAAATAAGAGCTAAAGATAACAGAAAACGTAAACTTATTTCACATTTTAGTGGACCATATAACAAGCAGAGAAAAGTAACGGAGTTTTTCCCAACTCTTTCGGGGAATCCCCTGAAAGAAACCTACTGCACCGAGGAAGATTTAAAATGTTTATTTTTAAATCAAGAAGATAACACAGACGTTAGAAACAATGAAAAACACCGGCTGATCACAAAATTTAACACAGTTAAACAAGGGTTGAATAAAGTAAAAAATGTTGATCGTTCAGAGAAGCAAGTTGTAGCAAGTCTTCAAGACAGCTCGACTCAATGTAAACTGAGCGACTTTATGCCAAGTTTGATAACTCCGGCCTATTCTATTGCTGGTGAAACTGTCCATGAGACAATAGAAGAGAACGGGTTGGGATCTACGTGTGAGATGTCTCCCCCCTCGTCCCCGGAACCGTGCTGCTCACTGACTGGTGAAAATAATGTGGACGATTCAGGCGTTGTGATCGATGCTGGATCGATGATTGATTAAAAATTTGAATGGAAGATATTAAATAGCCACTGCCCCTGATGTTTATAAAGCAAATTAAATTACTGGATGAATCGTTGATTAAAAACTTGAACTTTTATTAAATAAATTGCACCCCCACCCCCACCTCCAGTCATACTAATAATCAATGACGATTTCAAATATCGTCAAATGTAGACCTATATCTTAGTTGAACTTACTGATTTTAAATGGTGTCGGGTTACTAGTTTTAGTTGCCAATTCTAATAGAGACAACACGATTTATTGTGATGTATTTTTATCACATTTAAATTACTAAAACTTACATTATTTTATCATTTTTATATAATCATTTTATATTTCTGATATTTTACTAACACATTATGATATTTCTTCTCATTATACATGTTAACAAAATATATATTGGCCTATTCAATTAATCGTAGTTATTAATAAACATTTTAAAACTCTTAATATTTGTTGTGTATGTCATTATATGTATTTATTTATCCATTTTTATGACTGTGAAGTAACCTCCACCCGTCAGTTACCCCCAGACATTCCCCCCCCCCCCCCCAACCTGGAAATTACCCGCAGAGAAATTAACCACTGTAAATTTCCCACCCCCTACAACAAGAACAAGAATCCTGAACATTAATCTAACTTCAAAGTTCATCCGTATAATTAACCCTAAACCAAACCCAAACCCAAACCTAACCCTAACCCTAACCCTAACTCTAACCCTCTGTCTGTCTGTCTGTCTGTCTGTCTGTCTGTCTGTCTGTCTGTCTGTCTGTCTGTCTGTCTGTCTGTCTGTCTGTCTGTCTGTCTGTCTGTCTGTCTGTCTGTCTGTCTGTCTGTCTGTCTGTCTGTCTGTCTATCTGTCTGTCTGTCTGTCTGTCTGTCTGTCTGTCTGTCTGTCTGTCTGTCTGTCTGCCTGTCTGTCTGTCTGTCTGTCTGTCTGTCTGTCTGTCTGTCTGTCTGTCTGTCTGTCTGTCTGTCTGTCTGTCTGTCTGTGTGTGTGTCTGTCTGTCTGTCTGTCTGTCTGTCTGTCTGTGTGTCTGTCTGTCTGTCTGTCTGTCTGTCTGTCTGTCTGTCTGTCTGTCTGTCTGTCTGTCTGTCTGTCTGTCTGTCTGTCTGTCTGTCTGTCTGTCTGTCTGTCTGTCTGTCTGTCTGTCTGTCTGTCTGTCTGTCTGTCTGTCTGTCTGTCTGTCTGTCTGTCTGTCTGTCTGTCTGTCTGTCTGTCTGTCTGTCTGTCTGTCTGTCTGTCTGTCTGTCTGTCTGTCTGTCTGTCTGTCTGTCTGTCTGTCTGTCTGTCTGTCTGTCTGTCTGTCCACCCACCAACTTTACAACTCGATGCAATACGATGTTCCTAAAACTGAAAACAAACGTAATACTCATATTTCTTTCCACGTTATTGTTCTGCATAAGATTAAGAACCCTCCAAGAACTTGGGGCAATCCGATTCATTATATTTTGGGGGTGGACGTGGGGTTTTGGAACTGCAGATGATGGTCCGTGATTACCAGTAGTCGCCGCTATGGCGCTACAATTATAAATAAACCGGGAGTGATCTCCCCTAAATTTTCTCGAATATTCTAATATAACACTACGGGGGATGGCAACTCGGGATATAGACTTCTAGACATGATTTTTAATCCATTTTAAATACTCAATTTTTTAAAACAAATTCATAAAAAAATGTTTTAATAACAAGCTTTTATGTACTAATGCACTAAAAAGTAGAAAATAAATTATACACTACTATTTAAATCACTATAAAGAAAAGCGTGGGTCACTTTAGTACTTTAGTACCTATTTTATACCTTTACTAATATTCGAGAAGAGACCCATAATCGAGATTTATCTGCCAGTGCGTTTGAACTCGAGACTATGTTCAAATTTATCAACCATGACCTTTTTGCCGACTCGACCACGCCTCCAACACAATTAATCCTGCTTTTCTTTTTGGATTTGCTTCCATAGCCTTTGTCCAACCAAGAACAAACTACAAGGCAGCAACCATGAGCTTTACCGATTCGACCACGCCGACCCCCTGGTTGAAAATAATATGGTAGATGTTTTAAATGTATACCCAACATTTTATTTAAAGAAGAAAAACAAAAAATAAAGGCATATTCGAATGTAGAAAAACAGTTTTAATTATGCAACAGGAAAAGCGTTTATAGTTGTGAAAAAGAACCCATGATACAATGTCGTCATTAATGTTTATACAATAACTAATGACGTCATCTGCCGAGTTTAGAATAAAAAGAAATGCACTATTTCATTCAAATTCGATTTAGATCTAGATCAACGTACGCTATGAAATGTATACAATACAATTTTTCCGGCCTAAACTTATAAAATTTATTTTATCTATTTGGATTCTAGATCTAGACTAGATCTAAATCTACGCAAAAACTAGACGTAGAAGTAAGTCGTTAAGATCTAGATTTAGACTCGGATGATTTATAGATACCGGTGTCCGATAATGGAATCTTCTTCAAAAAAGGGGTGTTGGGTTGTTAGTAGTATTGTAATCTCGACTAATTTTATGGTTAGAAATTAGGGTCAGGCGTATGGTAGGACCGGAGCTAGGGTTAGGGACAGGGTTAGCATTGACATTAGTCAGCCAAGTATGTATTTACTAAGTATTTAGTTAACTACCAGTAACCTTTAAAGAATATTCCATTATCGAACACCGGTGTAAATATATTTTATAGAAATCTTTGTTTGTTTAACTATGGAACTTGCTAATTTGGGATAAAAAATTAATTTGAAAGAATAGGCATTTTCGCGTAAGTTTACCTTTTTACTTTCTCGTATATACGAAGTATAGAGAAAGTCTTGTAATCGTGCAAAAAAAAAATCGAGATTTTTTGCAAATCTCGACGTTTTACATCTCACTGATACGGAAAAACATAATTTTGCAATCTTGTCCGTATGTCTGTGTGTGTGTGTGTGTGTGTCCGTGTGTAAACACGATAACTTGAGTACCGTTACAGCTAGGTTGATGAAATTTCATATATAAGTATTTTATCAAAATCGTAGATCCGTATCCACTTTTGGGCGATTTCCGATAACCGGAAGTGGTACTTTTTCTACTTTAAATTTTTCAAAAGCGTATAGCTTGAGTACTGTTTCAGATAGATAAATGAAATTTGATATGTAAGTAAACGATCTAATTTTCTACCTTCTTTCAAATTTTTAGTAATTTCCGTTGACCGGAAGTACTTATTGACGCTATTTCCGATTTCTCAAAAAGCGTATGTAAATTTATAAAGTAATAATAATATTGCGCACTATTATACACATTTTTATTTAGCGTTCACTTGGTGTGCATTTCTTTTTTCTACGAGATTATATTCTATTTTTAAAAATTTGAGTACTTAAAATGGATTAAAAATCATGTCTAGAAGTCTATATCCCGAGTTGCCCTCCCCCGTAGTGTTATATTAGAATATTCGAGAAAGTTTAGGGGAGATCGCTCCCGGTTTATTTAATATGTCTTTCATTCTCCACTATTATGGTGCCTAAATAGCTGAGATGATAGTGTACTTAATATTACGCAGGTGGTGCGGGATCGAGACACCCCAAGTCTAACTTATTTTTCTATTTTTTTTTTTATATTTGAATCTTCTGATTTTAGACTATAAAGAACGGAAGTAGGCCTACTTCATTCAAATTTGATTTAGATCTAGATCTATAGATCTACTCATCAAGACGTACGCTATGAAATATATACAATTTTATCAGTCAAACTAATACAAACGAGCCGACCCGCTGCGTATCATACGCCGCTATTTAGTTGTTTTTTTTTCTACTTTTCAGTAATTTATAATTTGTGAATTCGACAGTACCAATGCTGCCACTGAAAATATTTGCTTAAAAACACTAAAATCCCCTCCCCCCCCCCCCCCCCCCCCACGTGAAAGCAGCCTCCTCTTAGTTACCTCCTCTAAGTTTAAAATCGTTTCAAACTAAATTATCTGCCCCTAATAGCCGTCACCAAACCCGTCTCTATGATTGTAAAATGTAAACAGCGTGACCACAGCTCACCAGACAATGTGGGGGTGGGGTGGGGTGGGGGTGGTAGTGATAGTGATAGAGAGAAAGAGAGGGGACTGCAAGGAGGCGCTTTCAGCTTGTTTTCTAACGGCTCCCAGAAGAGAATTATATATATAAAAGATTACTTAAAAACAACATAATGACCATTGAATAGCCAGATTTTTAACGGAATCATTTAAGTCACTTAATAAGTGTGTTCCTGTGTTATGACTATGTTAAATGTATCGGAGTTTTAGCTAATTAGTTATTTCTTTGCTTTGTGCTTATATCGTTCACCGTGTAGTAAAGCACATTGCGTTTTGTCCAATAACTATTTCATAAATTATTTTTCTCAAAAAGTACATTTTAAATATATAGGCCTATAGTTCACGTGAAACGGGTACCGATGGCTACTGGGTAAATAGTGCAACCGGTAAGTTTTACTCGCCGCCGCAAGACACCTTAGATTACAACCCGTTTTTTAATGGTTAGAGAAAGGCAAAACAAAATACATTTAAAGTTGACACATAATGATTTGACCAGCGCTGTGATCATACAAACATTATAATCGTATTATCTGTAGCTCGGCTCGGCAAGGAAGACACGCAAACATTTCATCCAACACTGACATTATACTAAAAGTAGCTTACCATTTTATTTTACGATAGGTTACACTATTTTTTACAAGCACATAAATAAAATAATTTAAAAGGGTTTAAGAGACCGCCGACGGGGATAGATTGGACAAGCACTGAGACGGCGTCCCCATCGCGAGACAAGCAGTGGACTGAAACCCCAAGGGTAAAAGAAGAGTAGGACGGCCTAATCAATCCTGGAGGATTGTGAAGGGGAAGCAATGGTCTCAAACCCTGACCTAACCTTAATCTAAACCCAAACCCAAACCATAACTCTAACAAAGATAGCGGAATTTTCAGGCGAGAAATCATATTCTACACTCACTTGTCTGTTATTGGGCATTCTATAGAAGAACTAGGAGATGTATGAAGTATGATGAAAAAATGATGTGTTTCATACATTTTGGGCATTACGCACATTTCCTAGGTATTCTATAGAATGCTCAATTTCAAACTCTGCCGTTAACATAATTTTTTAGGGCCAATACATATTCAATATTGCTTATAAAAATTTAAAACACCTTAATTGTCAGTAAGTTCTCCAAGATCTGTAACAACACGAGTCAACATGTTTTTTTTTTGTGTGGGGAGGGGGGGGGGGGGGGAGAAGTTGGGTGTGGTCACCCTCCGCAAACTGCCCTCCTACGCCCCTGGGAAAGAAACAAAAAAGACTGCTACATAAGTTATTTTTGTTTATATGTTGAAACCCAATGACGATGCTGCCCGCGGTGTATATGAAGTTTGCTGTCGGCAACAGATAGGCCTACATTTCTTGTGTCTGTAACAAATATATTTTTTTGTCTGCAACAGTTCACTGAGTGAGTATTGTCTGTTATTTCATACGTTCTAACAACAAAACATTTCCATTTTAATAAGACAACACCAGTAACCTAAATAGTTGTTAGTTTTGTAGAAGTGTGTAGTAAAATTACAATTTTTGTTTTTATCTTGTAGCTGTTAGGCCTCATGTCTATTATTAGCAAGAGCGAACCTTAGTACTGATTAGATAACATACAGATGCCGTGGTAATTTATTGTATGTGAACATACGTGTAGGAGTGCAGAGAACAACATAGGACAGTTGTATACAAAACTAAATTGTATGCACTTATTATTTGTTGGTAGCGTAAATATAATTAACATAACTTTTGATTTTTAGTTCAAATTTTAATTTTTAGTTATAATCTTTAAGACAGACTAAAGCCGTAAGTAGTTTTTTTTCGTTAATGAGATATACGTGAAGTAAACTTTAAGTTAACATTTGTATTTTTTTTATAAAACAAATTTTAATACGTCAACAAAAGTAGTTTGGGGTGTAAGTAATGGGAACTTCACACAACATTTAATTTTTTGTTTCTATTTGTCTACATTTCAAAGGTTATTTCACACCATTTTGTATTTTTTTTTTAAACATGTAATGAAAATTGATTAATGTACTTTATGTTAAGCTAGATCAATAAATGAAGGCATATTAAGTAAATATAGTTGCTTTGAAGCACACAAAAATCAAGGTAAATAACGAAAAAATGAAACAAAAACCAACGTAACACTGCCTTAGTGGGGAACTGTTGTGGAGTTCACCCATAGAGGTTTAGTGCTTTTATTGGCGGACCATATGAGACAACACAAACACAGATGTTGCGTGTAAACTTTGATCTTAACACAGTAAACATGCGGCAGTGTTACACAGGTTTATGTACAGGTATACGATGACTGATGTAGACCACCAACAACCAACAGGACATGTAGGTAGCATTGTCCTAAATAAGTAAACAATACGTTAGGCACTTGCCAGTATTAAAAAAAATTATAACATATTACAACTAGGGCCTACCCGAATAGACTTTGTAGCTTATACGCATCAGGCCCACAATCACAATGTGACAAGGATGTGTCAAAGTGGATTTACACGGCCAGATCATTTTGTACACATCGAGTCATAAAATTTATAGCCCGCAATATGCGGCACTAGGAAGCATGTAAAAGTTAACCATGTCAGTTTAAATTTTTATGTAATTAAGACTGTCACAATACATTAATTAAATAACAACACAGCATTACTTACAGCACTAATAAATATTCAATTATACTGTAGTATTCCGCTGTTATCTCACAGTATTTTTAAAAAAAATTACGTATAAAGATAAGCATTTCTCAGCAATATTTTTTTTTCAACAGACTACTCAAATACTCACAAATTACGCTATAAAAATTTCCCTTACCTTGATTGGGCCCTGCCTATCTCTCTTATTTACTGATGTTTCACTAGAAACATTGGGTATTGATCCCATGACGCCTTAAGTTCTACTGCCGTTGTACAAGTAAAAAAAAAAAAAAAAACAACTACGCAACCCATACCTCCGAGAGGTCACTTGACATGAGAAAAACGAGTCAAAATTGCCCACAACATAACATTAACAAATTGCGGATCCAAAGGGCCCGCAACCAAATCATATACGGGTTATTTCCCTTCGGATGGTAACACTACGGTATATGTTACACAAAACTTCACGTTTATCAAGGCAAACCCAAATAGCGAGGCAATTGATGACTAAAGAAATACTCATTTAAATTCAAGGCTGTATGCAATGGTTTCTTTTTAAACACATCCCCCGCTCAGTTTTTAAATTAACATAATCTGTAAGCACGAAGCAAGCCTATCAAGTTTACTACCTTTTGATACCGTATGTGCAGTGTTTCTTCCAGACTTTTTTCTCCGGGGGGGGGGGGGGGGGAGCACTTGATATTTCATGGGGGGGGGGGGGCGGACACTAGTAAAAGTGTATATTTACTGTATAAATTCCATCTCGTTCGGGGGGTGGGGGCGGTAGACTTTCTTCGCCCCCCCCCCCCCCCTCCTCGAAGAGATGCCTGGAAGAAACTCTGCGTATTTGTCTTATTCCATTTTAAGTGAGTTATCCACGTGTACCACGTGACAACAGGGGTCGGGGTGTGTCTAATCCCTGGGTACGTCCATGACGATGTCATGTAGCACATTTTAGGCCAAGGGGAGTCAAAAGTCAAGTGGATTTTCTTTTAATTTGTTCACAGCACGTCCTCAAAACTTGCAAGTGTAAAACTAAAAGTATTAAAATATAAAGCAAGTCTTTATACCAAAACAACCAAAATTTGTCTCTAATAAAACACAGATAGATTTCAAACAAAACAAACAATCGAAAATATTTTGGAAATAAACAAAAGTACAATTCAAACATCATTAAATATACTTTGTCAAGATTATAAGTTCTATGAAAAATATAAAAGTAAAAAGTTTAAAAATGGAATGGAAGATGAACACAACATTGTAATGTGTCTAATATTGTTTTGTGTATAAATATGTATATGTATATATATATATATATATATATATATATATATATATATATATATATATATATATATATATATATATATTATATATTATATATATATATATATATATATATATATATATATATATATATATATATATATATTATATATATATATATATATATATATATATATATATATATTCATTTCTTCAATAATTTGCTTACAGCTATACAACCATGCAAGATTGGATTAGGCTAAATAAGGTTATTAACATTTTCGTTTTGTATTTCTTAGTTGTATTTACAATACAACCATCAACAATTTTTTGAAATATCACATTTCTTCCGACAAATCCGAATTTTAAACAGCTTACTGATTCAGAAATATGTATAATTAACTTTTCTGAATTAACTAAATTAATTTCTTCCTACCAGTATTTTAACAAAACAGTAATCACTTCTTTTGTTCTCAATTAGACACTAAGCATAATATGTAATTTGTTTAGACTAATTAGCATAATGGACATAAATGCTGCTATATCTCACAGTGTTTACACTTGCGACATATATACCATACACGAGCTTGGTTAAAAACATTGCCATTTAAATTTTAATTCATTTATGTTCTGTAAGATCTCACTCGAAGTTACTGTATTACAAAAAAAATGAATAATAATACAATTTTATTTTTTCAATCAGTATGAACAAGAAAAAAAGTACTGGGAATACTAAAATTTTGATTATTGTTTATTCAATAATGTAATTAGTAAATGTTTAAAAATATAACATTAATGTTGGTTAACAGGACGAGTTTCAAATCAAAGTAAAACGGTGCCGTGAGGACACCTGTCAAACCTGTCGTCAGGTGCCTCACCTGTCTGAAGACCCGGATGCTGCCACTGCATGCCAACTGGAGAGTGTCGTCTTCATCTTGTATTGTGAAAAATGCAACAAAATGTACATTGGGCAAACTATTGAACAATTTAGAAAATATTTCTCCAACATAAAATCAGAATTAAGAGCTAAAGACGACAGAAAACGTAAACTTATTTCACATTTTAATGGACCAGATAAAAAGCAGAGAAAAGTAAGTGATTTTTTCCTAACTCTTTCGGGGAATCACCTGAAAAAAACCTACTGCACCTGGGAAGATTTAAAATGTTTATTTTTAAATCAAGAAGATAACACAGACGTTAGAAACAATGAAAAACACCGGCTGATCACAAAATTTAACACAGTTAATCAAGGGTTGAATACGGTAAAAAATGTTGATCGTTCAGAGAAGCAAGTCGCGTCAAGTCTTCAAGACAGCTCGACTCAATGTAAACTGGGCGACGTTATGCCAAGTTCGATAACTCCGGCCTATTCTGTTGCTGGTGAAACTGTCCATGAGACAGAAAACAACGGCTTGGGATCTACGTGTGAGATGTCTCCCCCCTCGTCCCCTAGACCGTGCTGTTCACTCACTGGTGAAACTAATGTGGACGATTCAGGTGTTGTGATCGATGCTGGATCGATGATTGATTAAAAATTTGATTGGAAAAAAATCATAAAAGATCCCCCCCCCCCACGACCAAAATAAAAGAAGATTTCAAATAACTTGAAATATTTTCTAATTGAACTTATTGTTTTTAAATTGAGTCGAGTTTCTAGTTTTTTTTGTTGCCCTTTTCACACAAGAACAACTCGATTTGTCAATAAAATTTTCAAATACGAAAACTTTCATTATTTTATGTCTTGCCCACACAAATATAATATTTTAAGAAAATATATAAAGGCCTATGTATACAACACAAATATTAATGAACTTTTAACAATTTTCAATATTTATTGTTGTTGTCATTGTATAATAATCGTGATTGATAATGGATACAAGAGAAATGTCCTAAGGTAATATACACAGATGAAAATTGAGAACTAAAGGAGTGCAACGTAATTTTGTATTAAATCGATAATTTAAAGACGTTAGCAAACAATGTCCACATGTACACTTCCGCCCAATAAAATATTTTTCCGCATGAAATGCGACAAAATGAAAGTGTGTCAATATAAGTTTGTTTTTGCGCACTTTCCCGTTGTGTATTTTTCTTAGAACGAAATATTGAATATTAGTCTATATTAACTATAAATAATTGCTGTAAAGATCCGAACAGAGAAAAATTGTTAAAGTTATTGGCCTATAAAATTGCTGTTCAACACCCAATTTACCCAACATAGGCCTTATACAATACGGGTATATCTTTTTTGGTTATACAGTACAATATAACATAAAGGAAAATGTACACCCTAACCAAGATTTGTTAAACGTGTACACATTCCAGGTGGACTCACTGATATTTTCAAATGTAGCAGTGCACTAAGAAGCTATTTACTCAAATATTTTGGGATTCTTTTCGTTGTTCTGCTTTGTAAAAAATATTGTGGTATTTTATTACTGAAAAAAAAAAACAGTTTAAGGATGTGGTGGTTAGTGGCACAGCAGACACCTCCAGTGTTACTTCCAGACTTTTTTCTCCAGGGGGGCACTTGGAATTTTCGGGGAGGGGGGGGGGGGGCGGACTAAAATTTCCGGGGGGCGGACACTGTTTAAAGTATACAATATATTTTTATACATTCTATTTCGTTCGTGGGGGGAGGGGGGATGCCTGGAAGAAAATCTGGACACCTCTGACACATTTCCATAATAAAGAAACCTCACAAGAACACTCAACCAGAGGCGTCGCGAGGCGGGGGCCGCACCGGGTGACACCGTATTGGGGGTGGGGGGGGGGGGGACACCGAGACAACAATTTGTAAAATATATGGAAGAGACATGCTTTTTGCAAGTTCAATGAACGATTAATCAGAGTTAAAAAGTATGTGGCAACACATCTAGTAATGTGCTATAAAAACATTGCTTTTTACCACTTGAAAAATAGTTGGATTAAAATACTGTGTACACAAACTCACTCCATTTGGCATAATTCTAGGCACACATTCATTCCTTTGTTAAAGTGGTAAAAGGTGACGTGAAACCAATTACATATATATATATATATATATATATATATATATATATATATATATATATATATATATATATATATATATATATATATATAATATCCTATGGTTTTTTCCTTTGATTTAAGGGGGTGGGGGGTGACACCCGACCTAGCGAAGGCACTGCACTCAATCTTATGTTTATTTGAATTTTTAAGTTATTTCATTGTGCAATCTTAAAAGAGTGTAGGCTATAAATGATATGTAACGATATTCTATAAAATTCCGATAGTTGTTTGAAAAGGGAATACATAGTTTCTGTTATCAGATAATGCCACGTAACGGGAAATATCTGGAGATTACGTGGCTAATAAAAACCCAATTTTACAATAAATATATTAATTATTACATTACCTAACTGCAGATTGGTAAGTTCAAAGGTAGCTTTTGAATTGATTGAAATCAACCTTAAAATATAAAATATATCTATTAAGTTGCTATAACGACAGTGTCTTTGCTAAGATGTTTTTGCTAAAAATATATTTATAGTCCATTGCTTTTGGACGGGTAATAATGTGAACATTTTAGCTAATCAGGATATATATATATATATATATATATATATATATATATATATATATATATATATATATATATATATATATATATTTATATATATATTTATATATATATATATATATATATATATATATATATATATATATATATATATACACCTCACACCTCTCCCACCTCCATTTTAATCATTCATTGAATGTCAATGTCAGGTCGTTCATGAAGGATCTCCCCCCCCCCCCCCCCTGTAGTAAAAATAATTTCGCGCAGTTAGAAATTTATAACACTGTTATGGAAACAAAATTGTTTGAAAAATATTTGTATTGGTAACCTTGAATGTTTACAAGTTGCCTAAAATCTTCAATTACAAATTATCTCTAAAAGGTTTAAAATTTCATTCATTTTCTTATGCAAAAAAATATACTTTAAGATAGTTAATCAGTAAGTTATTGACATTTTAAAAATATTTTCATTCGTTTTTTTTTGTGAAATACACTTAAATGTTCGGGAATTCCCTTTTTGCTTTTTTTTATCTTCTGTTTAGATCTAGATCAAACCTACATCTATTAATAGTAGTTGTTGGCCTATAGGTTTCTCGATAGCCTACATTTGGTTTAGTTGAACTTGACATCTAAATCCAAACCACAATTCAGTCTAAATACAAATTAACTAGATCTATAAGCAAACGTTGCTATTATTTTAACAGTATCGTAGGCCTTTAGAGTAATTTTTTATATTCATTGCAATCTAGAAAATGAACTGAAACTATTATTCTATAAATATAAATAATTCCTATCTAGAAAAAATTCAAGCTTTTCTAAGAAGATGTATTTTTAGAGCATTTCTTTGATTAGGTACACGTAACGTGTAACACGTTTTGCCGACCTGTAATAATTAGTTCGAGCTGAAGACAACACCTCACGCAATGATGCTTGATTTATAAAGGCAAGTAGTTATCAATTTACTCATCAGTGTTGAAAAGCAAAATATTCTTTTTAGAAAAACATCGTTGGTCGCAATTTGATGTGTAACACAACAGCTTATAGATGGGATTTGGGGGGGGGGGGGAGAGGCTATGACCCTATGTATGTAGGCCTATATCCATATAATATGATATAGGCCTTAGCCTATATCGGCTAAATATAGGCTTATTTATATAGGCATGCATAAATATGTATATATAATATATAGAGATATATATGGTCAGTGGCGTAGCCAGGATCGTCTCAAGGGGGGGGGGGGGGTTCCAATTTTTACCCGGGGACAAACTTTCGATTTGCACCCCCCCCCCTCAAATTTTCGATTTGCACCCCCCTCAAACTTTCGATTTGCACCCCCCTCATACTTTTTATATATACCGAGGGGTCTATGGGGGGGGGGGGTTTGACCCCCCCTAACCCCCCCCCCTGCCTACGCCACTGTATTTGGTCAGCCTGGTGGGACCTCAAGAGCTTATGCCCGGCTTATTGTTTTTAAACTGAAGTGTCCAGAGTTCCAATCTCTTTGCAGATAATACTAGATACCTGGGATCACCAAAACATCTAGAAGAGAACATTCCAAAATCATATAGTCTTGTCATTTGATCTGGGCTATGGAATGAAATCTAGAAATAAAAGGAAGTTGAAATCAGAAGACGCATACTATTTTAACATATAAAAGGCCTACTGATTGTGTTGGGGAAAATCATGTTCGAAATACAATAAATAAAGCGGGATGGATCTCCAAAAAACTGATATACTTTATTGAGAAATCGGAAATAGTACTACTTCCGGTCACTGGGAATAATTCCAAATTTGACTTAACAACAGCAAATTAGAGGATATGCCTATATATGAAATTTCTTCTTGCTATTCAAAACAGAACTCAAAATAATTGGTATTTTATCATTTTTAGAAACCAGAAATAGAGTGAAGTACCATTACAACTTTTGGTTACTGGTAATCGGGATGGGTATACTAGTTTATATACACCTATAGGGGCCTATACATGACACCAACTTTTCATCTGATTTATTACATTTATTTGTCTAAATCTAACAAAATATACATCATTATCCAAATGGTCAATATTTTCTATATTCTATTTACTTTCAATAAAATTATTATTGGATTATGGTCTAAAAAATAATCTACATCCTAAAATGTGTGGTTAAGTTAAGTATTGTAAAATACCACAAAAGAAACCTTTATCTTTAATTTTAGTCACACACATGACTAAAAGTAGTGTATTCTGAAATATTTTTTTTTTTAGGATTAGGACTTACTGAGCTGAAATGGATAGAGCATTCTTTCTGCTCTATTTCATGCAGATTTTCTGTGAGTAAATTTGACTTTTCTCCTTAAAAGCTGTGGCTAACCACTTATCAGGAATCACCATGCATTTGTTTATCTGAAAATTTGTTTTTATATATTTTTTATAGGGATTTTGTTATTAGTAACAAAACTGGAGGCAAGAATTCATCTAAACAACACTAAATTGACATCATCATGTGATAAAGACTTCATTAGTAGAATAGACAGGATGCACCTCACTGTGTGGTTAGATGTGGACCAGGACAAAACATTGAAAGACCAAATTGATCTGAAAATAACGACAAAGGCTCATGAAAACTTACAACATGTAATAACATAATACTTTATCAAAATTTTTTGCAACCAAATAACACTTTTATTGTTTGCTCTTTTTCAGAGGCCTAAAATATGATAGTACTTGATCACAAATGTCTGAGCTACTCTTCTCCCCAAATAAATTAAGACATAAATCACATAATTAAAGGATAATGGTATATATTTATATTTGAGTGTCATGCATTGTAAGATACAAATGCTAGTAATGTAACCTGTTTATAGGCACATTTGATTCTTTGCTCTCATGTTTAATCACCGTTTTCCAACTTTAAATTGTTGTTGATTGCTGCAGTTGTTATTGTGTGTTGGCCACATAAATGATTTATATACTGGTTTTGACATCAAGGAATAAAATAGTAGCCTAGTAATTATTTTGCTCAAAGGTTTAATTGGAACAACAACAAAAAAAAAAAAAAAAAAATACTGATGAAGAAATGCTATTAAAACTTGCTAGTAACAATTAGTCTGCAAACACAACAAATCTTACATACAAATGACTTTTGCTAAACAATATATCCATTACATTCATCTAGCCAATTTTACAGTATTCAAGTAACTTATCCCAACCCAGTTCATGCTGACTAAAATAATAGATGTATTACTGTAAGACTAGCTATAACAATGACAGATCAATATACTGTTATTATCTGTATTCTTGTTGATATGTGTTGGTGGTTTTTACATAGTGGACTAACAGGTTTTTTATTGGCTTGCCATAATGAAAGGAGTAGCATTATTTGTGTATGTATGTGTAATAAGGGGAGGGGTGATGGTGGGGTGGATGATAGGGGTGATAGGAAAAATAATGCATTTGAGATGGATTTCTGGGGGGGGGGGGGGTGGATCATGGTAAAGATAGCTACTGACTATTACACTGTGTTTTTGTTTTACATTTGGACACTAGGTAAGTTTTATTTTTCTGTTATATGTGTAAGTGTTATGATCACTGCACAGGTTACATTTTTGTCTGGTTGTTCATCAAGGTATCAGTTTGGGGGAGGGGTCCACTGCCCCCACCACTCGCCCCCCCCCCCCCCCCCCCCTGTACAAAATGGAATTTATATAGAAAGTATCTACTTTTACCAGTGTCTGGAAAATTAAGTCTGCCCCTCCACCCCACCCCCACGGAGAAAAAAATTTGAAAGAAACACTGGTTGTTTCTTTTACGTTCTAATCATGTTTACTATCTATTTGAGAATTTGAATTACAACAGTTTTAAATATTTGTTTAGACATACTTATTTAATACGTTTAAATATTATTGTTTTTTTTTGTTTACTAAACACATTTCATTCAATGTTTCAGATTTGTACTGTCACTACAACTGATTGTAAAACACCCAGGTGTTCCTGTGTATATTCAGCAGAAGAACAAAGAGTATTTGTCACTGTTAATATCTTATTGCAAAGTGAATACAGTAAAGGTTTTATAATAGCCAAAGTTTGTTCATCAGCAACAGATTGTCAAAATGAAACAATTACTCAACTTCCTATTGTGTATGGTAAGCTGCTTACAATTTTATACAGCCAGAAATTGTTAAGTATAATTGAAATCTAAATAAATTATTAAATTAAGATTAATACATTAATTAATTTGTAAAAAAAAAACCTTTTTTTCTAAATTATAAGTATTTATTTTTTTACTTACAGATCCAAATTCAGTATTACTGCAAATAAATTCAAGAAATGTTTCTGACAATGAAACATATATACAGCTCTCAGCTGATGAAGAACTGTTAAGATTCTGCTGCCTGAACTCACCCAGCCCATGTAACACAAAGATAATTCAAGATAACAAAACAATTGCACGGGGTACTCCATGCTCAACTAAAGAGATAACAACAGCAGCTATTAACACAACATATGAGTTTCAATATGGATTGTGTAATGATGATTTCAAAAACCGGATGCTACAGGTTTTGAAAAGTGAGTGTTCCTGCTTCATGTGGAAAAATTTGAATACAGCTGATTTTTCTTTCTATGTGTTTTCTTCTGTTTCTGTATGTCAAATTAATGTAGTATACACAGAATAAGAAGAAACACACCAATGTACAGAAATACCGCTTAACTATAATAAATTGAAGTGAAGAATATAATAATATACATAGCCTATATATGTGTAGGGTCTAATTTCTTATCCATATATTTATATAGAGCCTATAAATATAGATAGTAATAAAGTTCTCTTTTTGAACCTTGTGGTTCATGGGGCAAGTGAAGTAGAGTTCAGCTGTTTCTGTGACCTTGGCACTACACCTACATACATGTATATTATGTATATATATATGTATTTATTGGTCTTTCTGTCTGTCTGCATATATATATATATATATATATATATATATATATATATATATGTATTGTTACGAACCCAAGCGATCTTTACCTGGGTTTGGTCCCATCGAGGAGGGCCAGGTAATTAAAATGAAATGCTTAGGCATGTTAATGCACTGGCCAGCATAGGCCGTGAGAGTCTGGGGGTCTTGACGGCCACACCACGGATTAGATTACGCTGTGGGCGGTGCATACCTGGTGTCTTGGGGGACTCGGCTATTAACGTGGCCAACAGCCCATAAATTACCTGGTGACACCACGGGCTGACCGTTGATGCTTGATCTAGGCTAGTGACGGTCCGTGTTTTACGGCTGGGAAAACCTTCCAGGTCGGAGGGGGCCAAGGGGACCGTCATGGACGGATATGACCTAGGGTCAGGCCTTAATTAAAATCGTTCCCACGGTGTAGAACGGGGGACGAGTACTTTAGGAGGGTAGACCGGAGACTGGGGACACACACACTCTGGACAGACACTCGGGACGGACACACGGAGACGGACGGACGTCTCGGATAGCTAGGCTTAGAGGAGACAGACCTGGGTCGTCTCTGTGAGCTAGTGGAAAGCCACGACATGCATTAGACCTAGGCTAGATAGACAGTTAGGGACAAGTAGGGTAGTCGTACTAAGAACTTTAGTTGTTGTAGTTACTTGTGTATTTTTCCTATTGTGTTCCATGTGGTGGCGGGTTAATGTTAGATGTTGTATTTTGTGGCGAATAAATAGAGATTACTGAAGTTGGCATTTATTTATTTTTCTTCTTCTTGTTTACGATCCCCTGACTAGTTCGAAAGGATTAGAGAAGGGGGTACGTAACAATTGGCGGCTAGAGTCCGGGATAGGACAGACAACGAGTTGAATAGTTTCTTTTGATGCCATTTTCAGTTGGGGGCTCACGAGCTTGTGTTTTAGTTTTAAGTTTTAGGAGTAGTGAGAGTAAAGTTGTTCACGGAATCAGGAGAGTTTTCCAAACATTGAGTAAGTAGCGAGCTTATCACCTTTGTATTGACACTGAGTTTATTTTTCTTGATTTTTATGTTGGTCCAGTAGAGCTGGAATTTTTTTTTGTTGATTCAGTATAGCTGGAGGGATTAATGCCCAGTATACTCGAATATTTTTGTTTGGTCCAGTGGAACTGGAGTGTTCGGGTTTATTCAGTACAGCTGGAGGGTCATTCCCAGGTACGTGAATAAATTCGTAATTTTTGTTTGGTTTGCTCAGTATAGCTGGAGGGTCAATTCCCAGTATACGTGAGTAAATCGTTTGTGATCCAGTGTAGCTGGATATTTTAGTTTGGTTGGCCCAGTATAGCTGGTGTCTACCTGTTTAAAGTGTCAAAGGTGATAGCCCTACTTTTAATGTTTAAGTTAAAGTTGTTTGTTGTGAGCCATATTTTTAGTAGTTAACCGCCACCATTTAGCTTGATAAGTTCCGTAAGTGTGAATCATGGACGTAATGAGTTTTATTGAGTGTCCAACTCTAGAAGTTTTAGACAGGTTTTGTCGCGTAGAGTTGTTGCGTCTAGTTGAGGAGCTAGGACTAGAGGTTGATGTGTCGGATAGAGATAGAGTTCTACGAGATCATATTTGTGTTGAGTTAGTGAATACAGGTAGATTAGAGGAGGAGTGTCTAGACTCGATAGAATATTATGAGATAGGACGAATTAGGGTTGAAGAAATTGAGAGAGAGTTTCAAGTTAAGATGTTAGAGATCGCGAGAGAAAAGGAGGATAAGTTGTTAGAGATCAGGAGGGATATATTCATGTCAGAATCTTGGAAGGAAATTAACATTAAAAGTTTAGAGAAACTGTTCGGACATGAAATTAAACTATTAGAGATCAGGAGGGAACGGGATTTACTTAGGCTATGGGAGGAGGCGCAGATTAGTGGGTTGTTTGACTTTCCAGAATCTGTCTCTGTTTTCTCTCAGGCTAGTGTAGTAGTTTCCGAGGATCGGTATAGAGATGAAGATAGTTTGTTGTCTGATAGAGTTGGTAGTGAGTTTTGTCAGTCTCAGACTAAGGCTGCCACTAGCTTTGGCTCAGTCCCTGAAGTCGACTCTAACCTAGCAGAACCAGCACAAACGTCAAAACGTGCTGATAGCTTACGAGTTGAGAGTTGTGTGCCGACAAGTACTGAAGGCAGTCAGCAAGTTATTGGTTTAGATAAAATCACGGCGACCACTCTAATGTTGACCAGTCATGAAAAGGGGCTGTCAATATCTGACCCAGTGGATACAACCACCGATGATATCACGGCGACCACTCTGTTATTGGCCAGTCATGAAAAGGGGCTGTCAATATCTGACCCAGTGGATACAACCACCGATGATATAACGGCAACCACTCTGATGTTGACCAGTCATGAAAAGGGGCAGTCAATATCAGAACCAGTGGTTACAACCACCGCTGAAATCACGGTAACCACCGAGAGAGTGAATACTCATGAGAACAGGCTGTCCTCGTCTGAACCTGAACCAGTAACTGTATCTGATCAAGACCTTACTACTTGTGGTCTTGAAGGCGTCATGACCTTAACTGGAGGTCATGTGAATGGTGACCTACACCTTCAGTTAGACGAGTCAACGAATCTTCTGCCAGCCTCGGTAACAGACGAAATTGTTACCCATTGTCTTGGAGGTGAGCCTAACACGGGCTGTCCTCCCATGATCCCAGCAGTATTTGATTTCTCCCCGACCAAGTCCAGCAACCTGGAGGCCATGACCTCACCTGGAGGTCACGTGGATGGTGTTCTACATCCAGAGATCGTGGAGACGGTGAATCTTTTGTCAGCGGTGACGCGCAAAGTCGTTACCTTTTGTTTAGGAGTTGAGCCTAACTCAGGCTTCCCTCCCCTTATCACGGAGGTGATTTATTGTTCTCTGACCGACCCGGTCAACACCAACAACCCGGAGACGGTGACCTCAGCGGGTCACGCTACTTCTCTCAACCGAGGGTGCGTACAAGCGAGCGCACACCCCATTGCTTTCACGGAGACGGGGCGTGTAATCGTTCCCTCTTTGTGTGACCCGATGTTCAGGATTAACATCGTGTCAAAACATGGCTACACTGCAAAAAGTCCTGTGAAACCACGCCTTATGTGCGAGTTGTTGTTGTTGTGGACGGACAATAACTCTGTCACTAAAATTGTGCTGCGCCGGTATAAAGTTCGGCTAAAGATTTATATTTACGGACTCATGATGACCCGCAAGACGGAAACATAATGACAATGTGTACCTTTGTGTTTCAAACCTATTAGAACTGTTCCCAAGATAGACTGTTTCATGTTTTCCCAGGATGCAAGTGTTCTAATCAAAATGAACTGTTTTTAGGCTTAAGGAATGTACCTTTTACATGTCTTGTTTGAAAAAAAAAATTGTTATTGATGTTTTACATGCTGTTGAATTCGTGACAGTTTTTAATTGTATTGCCAAGTTTTGTTGACTGATGACGTAACTATCAGTAAAACGAAGACTGTTGGTTTTCAATCTTAGCATTATTTGCGACAGTGACACATGTGTTGCAGATTTGCTGTTTTATTTACTTTGATGTCTATGTTTGATGACATCGTGTTTGGGGTATTTAGTCAAACTTGTTATTGTGACTAAATCATCCACGTTTCTTATCTTTTTAGTAATGATTATGTTAAATGGATTTAGTCCCATTTAGGTTTATTCTGGGACTTTTGAGGAATTGTGAGATTGGGATGGTTGTCTAGTAAGAAATGTTCAATTAATTCACCAAGTGGCGAATTAATTTCTTGAAGGGTGGGGGTGTTACGAACCCAAGCGATCTTTACCTGGGTTTGGTCCCATCGAGGAGGGCCAGGTAATTAAAATGAAATGCTTAGGCATGTTAATGCACTGGCCAGCATAGGCCGTGAGAGTCTGGGGGTCTTGACGGCCACACCACGGATTAGATTACGCTGTGGGCGGTGCATACCTGGTGTCTTGGGGGACTCGGCTATTAACGTGGCCAACAGCCCATAAATTACCTGGTGACACCACGGGCTGACCGTTGATGCTTGATCTAGGCTAGTGACGGTCCGTGTTTTACGGCTGGGAAAACCTTCCAGGTCGGAGGGGGCCAAGGGGACCGTCATGGACGGATATGACCTAGGGTCAGGCCTTAATTAAAATCGTTCCCACGGTGTAGAACGGGGGACGAGTACTTTAGGAGGGTAGACCGGAGACTGGGGACACACACACTCTGGACAGACACTCGGGACGGACACACGGAGACGGACGGACGTCTCGGATAGCTAGGCTTAGAGGAGACAGACCTGGGTCGTCTCTGTGAGCTAGTGGAAAGCCACGACATGCATTAGACCTAGGCTAGATAGACAGTTAGGGACAAGTAGGGTAGTCGTACTAAGAACTTTAGTTGTTGTAGTTACTTGTGTATTTTTCCTATTGTGTTCCATGTGGTGGCGGGTTAATGTTAGATGTTGTATTTTGTGGCGAATAAATAGAGATTACTGAAGTTGGCATTTATTTATTTTTCTTCTTCTTGTTTACGATCCCCTGACTAGTTCGAAAGGATTAGAGAAGGGGGTACGTAACAGTATATATATATATATGTATATATATATATATATATATATATATATATATATATATATATATATATATATATATGTGTGTATATATATATTTATTTATTTTTATTTATATATTAAGACTGTGTTTTTGTAATTTTTTTAAAAATAGGTGCTAAAATAGATGATGAGTCCTCCATTCAGTTTGTATATTTGGTTCTAGTTTGCTCTCTTTTGCCTGCCATTTTGCTAATTTGTAAGTATTTTAAAAAATAGTAAATACCACATATTTATTATTTCATAAGTCAACCATCAATGATTAAGTAATATTTTTTAAGCTTAATGAATCAATGTAGTACTTAAATGTTTAACAAAAGCATGATTAAATGTTTATTCATATAGAGCAATTTTGAATAATAATATGAGTATTTACCAATACTGTTTTAAGTTGTATCTAAACTTCATTAGGATAGCCTCCATTAGTGCAGAAAATTCACAATAAGAAAATAATTTTGTTTACAGTTTTGTGCTACGGGAAAAGAAAAATTTCTAAAAAAATTCTAACAAAGTAAGTAAAAAAAAAATTATATTAGCACTACATTTTAATAATTGATGTTATTTTGCATGCCGTGAACAAAAAGACCAAATGTTTTAAAACTAGTTACATAAGATAAAGAAAGAAATTAATTCTAAAGAAGAAAACATTATTACAATTCAATTTCAGTAAAATTTGACCCAGCCTATAAATAAAAAAAAATCTATTTAACAATATAGATATGTAAAAGATTTTTATCTTATTAAAATATCCCCTTTACAAATTTTGTAACAATATCATTGAATTTAAATTTCACTTCTCCTTTTTAAAAAAGTGTGTCTTTCGAATAAAAAATGCTTATTATTCAGTCTTATAAATTAGATCTGAGCTGTCCAACTTTTTAGACGAATGTATCTACTTATGCATAAACAAATGCAAAAAACATACAATGAATTCAACGTTTACAACATTTTGTTCATACAATGAATTCTGATAAAATAATATTACACATGTTTATCTATCCTTATATTTTATGTAGGCCTAATTGTATCTTGTTATTGAACATGGTTGTTTAAAAAATTGTCACTTATAGAAAATACCAAAAATACTAAAGCCATTGTTTTTAATATTGCAAACTTTTCTCTGACATGTTGAGGCAGGTAAGGATTAAAATCTATAGAGCCTTGCATGCTATTAGAGGTACAAATAAATAATACATCTAGGCTAAATGACTATTATGGTACAAGATGATAAAACAGAGCTCCACAATTAACCTACAATTTATAATGCAGTTTATTTATAATGCATTAATCTTGTACCATGAATTTCTCTCGACATTTTTAGAAAATAAAATAATTGTGAATTTATTACTTTTTCTAATTAAAAATATTGGGTTTTTTTTGTACAGAAAAAGCACAGAAGAGACTCCAGCACCTGCTATTCAAGGTAATTTCCCCTTCCTCTATTGGTGAAAAGATAAAGCACAGGAAAGAAAATGCACACATTACACACTATAAGTTTCATTTGGTTATATTTAATTGAAAGATGTTTAATTATGCTATATTTTGCATGTCGTCATTCTTTTCCAATCTTATTTTAAATTATCAATTTAAAATAAGTTTCCCCAGCTTAATTATCCATTGTGCATATTTCCATTGCTCTTTTTCCTTTGAACCATCTCTAGCCTAAAACTTTAGTTACATTTTTATTTTCATGAATCAAATTTTATGTTTTTTAAACTTTTAAAAAAATTAACAGTTCCAGGTAATGCCATCAACTTGCACAAAAAAGCTGAAAAGATTTTACCAAAATCTTCAGAACCATTGCTCCCTAGAAGAAATGAAGAAATAGATTCCAGTCTGAAGGTTATATATGTTGTCAATGATAAACAACAAGAACAATCTGCTGAGATCAATGTACATGAAGATGGTCAGAAAGTGCCATCAGTGAAATAAATCCAATAGAGATTTTATTTAGCTGAGTGCTTAGACCAAAAGCAGATTGCAATGACTGGGAAATGTTTTTCTTCAAACTGTGGATAATCACTGCAGTGGCAATAACAAAATACCATGCTTCCTGCTTAGCTGGTTTTTACCAATCATTGAAATGTCTGGAATTATCTGTGGAGATTTCAGCCTGCTTTTCTTTTTGGATTTGCTTCCATAGCCTTCGTCCAACCAAGAACAAACTACAAGACAGCTGCTGACTTATGGAGCTGTCTCTCCTAGAAGAGTTGTTGTTGCCAGCTGTCGAGCCTCATCTGCTCGAGGGTTTGAATTTAAGCCTATTCATGGTTTAGCAACCATGTGCTTTTACCAACTCGGCCACTCAACTGTTGAGGGTTAAAAACAGAGAACTAGCAACTGCTATGTAATTTCCTGCAGTAGACTTGATACTCCAATGTTAAACACAGCTGTAAACCAGCTAAACTCATCTAAGAAATCAAACAAGATCCAAAATCACTTGCTGATTTTGGGTCTGCCAAATCATGTTTTGGAAAAAAATAAACAGAAAAGACCAACTTCAACAATATTTTCAAGAAGTCTATTGAAAAAGATAGAACCTTTAAATCCTCAATAGCCTTAGTAAGCCTTAGTTGATCTTCACCGAAAAAATAAAAGAGAAATGCAGTAAATGTGTGTGTAAAATGTTTTAACAACTCTCCTTCACTTCTTCTTGCATCTCTTCACTTATTCAACTGACACCCTAACCTGTTCATAGTTTTTTTTTTTTAAATTTTCCAGTGATTTGAGCATCATATGCAATGTTTTAGGCTAAGATAAACAAACTTTTTTTAGTTATATATATATTTTTAGTTATGCTGTATATTATGTATGTATGTTGATTTTATAAGTTGTTATATCACATATAATATTATTGGTCTATGGGGTAAGAAATGGAAACCAAAGACATTTAAGAATAAAGATTGGACAATCTTACTTTACTTTTAGAACAATACAAGCATAATCACATATTTTCAGGAACATATGGTTTATTTTTTATGAATTTTTGAGGGGATGGAGTCTTTGACCAACTTTTAAATATGTCAAAGGTCAATGCTAAGCAATTCTATTTAGATCTAAATTCTTTAAAAACAACCAATAATAAAATATTTTTTAAAAATTCAACAATATTTTAAACTTATTTTATTTTAATGCTTTCTGGTCTTTTTTCTTACCTTTTAACTCACTTTACTAAACTAATTAGTAATTACTGTCACAATCTGCCTCTAAGCACAAATGTATGCACATTAGTGAATGCTATTGTAGAAAGAGTATGGCAGTGGTTGTGGATTGATGCTCGGAGAACTACTTATTAAATACATTAGGCATGATTAGGGAAATTCATAACTGAATATCCATTTTATAGGCTAATTATGTATGATTCCGTAACACAGGTTTAAAAATTCAAAGAATATGATTGATACTTGTGTGCCTAAATACACTATAATCTTACATAAAAATACAACACATTGCTGGGTAATTATATAGGCCTATTGTATATGTCCATATTACTAGGTGTGTCTATTTTTTCAATACTTTTAAGAGGAGTTAATATATTACCACTCAATCAAATTGAAAATCAGAAAATATAAGCCAACCTACCAAACTACACGCATTTAAAAGCATTGTGTTTGTGTCTTAAGTATGGCTCGGAATGTTGAAAAACAAAAAATTGTGATTAAGATTAAACAAGAAATTTCTCTGAATAAGTGCTTAAAATACATGTTGAGAATTTTAGGGCCAAATACCATTTTAAATCAGGAATTTAAAAGAACATGCATTCACCCATCAACAGTAGATCTAGTTATCAGACACAGAAGATAGTGGTGGTGGTGGGCCTTTTGCTGTAAATGAGAGCAGATGCATTGACTAGGACTTTACACAGGTGGACACCACAGGGCAAAAAAAAAATGAGGGTGGACAAAAGAAACATAAAAAAGGTAAGTATAGAAAGTTAAACAAAAGATACATAACAATAACATTCCAACAAATAATGGTCAGAGTTTGAGACAGGATGAAATTGTTGATGCCTTGTGAGCCAAAGGGTGTTGAAAGATGACAATGAAATGACTCAAGGTAATAATCTGAATATTAAAATGGAGAAGTAGTAGGCTATTATTTTATTTCTACACACCCCAGCATTTGGCTATCATCTAATTTTATAAGCCAAATGATCTTATTATAAGGTAATTCTATAATTTATAATATGAGAAAAAAAAGGCATGAAAAATGTAGCCATACCTGATGAAAGACAGGGTTTAGAGGTCAAAATATCATTCTTGGTTGTACTTTAATTGATCTACTTTTATTTCACAATACTTTTTTGCTATGGTGTGTATAAATTTTGCAATTATTTCAACATAGATAATGTAACATATCAGAGGCGTAGCGAGGGGGGGCAGGGGGTGCAGACTGTACCGGGTGACACCATTTAGGGGGGGTGACACCAAGGCAAAAAATAGCAAAATATATAGAGAAAAACTTGAGGGGAGGGGTGCAAATCGAAAGTTTGAAGGGGGGGGGGGGGTGCAAATTGAAAACTTGAGGGGGGGGGGGGTGTAAATTGAAAGTTTGTTGGTAAGCCTCTGGGGGGATGACACCATTAAGTGCCGCACCGGGGTGACACCCAACCTCGCTACGCCACTGCAACAGGTACAAGTTCAACATTCTTGATAACATTTTATTATTTAGATGTTAAACAAATGATGTATTAATGGGGTTAATACCAGTGCCTGCACCAGGTTACTTAATGCCCTAGGCAAAGGGTATTAAAACGTCCCCCAACCGGCAATTTTTTTTCAAGCTCCCATATTTCACATATATATATATACACACACACACACATATATATATATACGTATATATATATATATATATATATATATATATATATATATATATACATATATATATATATATACATATATATATATATATATATATATATATATATATATATATATATATATATATATATATATATATATATATACATATATATATATATACACATATATATATATATATATATATATATATATATATATATATATATATATATATATATATATATATATATATAAATATATATATATATATATATATATATATATATATATATATATATATATGTATATACTATATATATATATATAGTATATATATGTATATACTATATATATGTATATATATATATATATATATATATATATATATATATATATATATATATATATATATATATATATATATATATATATATATATATATATATATATATATATATAGATATATATATATAGATATATATATATATATATATATATATATATATATATATATATATATATATATATATATATATATATATATATATATATATATATATATACATATATATATACATATATATACATATATATACATATACATATATATATATATATGTATATATATATATATATATATATACATATATTAAATCATTTAATTGCAAAGTATGCCTATCATGAGACAACAAACCACACAGAGATAGACTCAAACTCATTTCTGGCCTGGAGTAATCAAGTTTTATGATTTCTTATTTACGCCCAACAAAAATTATGAATAATAGTGTTTCTTCTTTTTTGGCAAGTTGATCAAAGACCACGAATCTAGGAAACTTGTTATGTGTAATAGTTCCCCCCCCCCCACCCCGTTGTTTTTTTTTTCTGTTTTTTTTATGCATTCATACTATTAATTTGGAAATAACTCCTTTCTATAGCTTAGTCAATTGTCAGGCTGCTTATTTTTAATAATTCTTAGAGAAGATTTTTTTATTTAAATTCGCTTAGTAAAAAACTATTTTAATTAGTTTTATCGGCATCCCGATTCGACTATTTAAAGGAGAGAATAATCCATGGAAGTGGTTTAAATTTTTGCCTATTTTTCATAAAAAAAACCTATGCAGTTTTTTTCTCTACGCAACAGTGTGTTTTAGCTACTGTAGAACAATGACTGCTGCAATCGATTAGTTTTTTGATTTTACAAAACCACTATTCTATCAAGGTGCAAAAAATATTATTTTTTGTCACATTTGTACCCCCCCTAAACGGCCTGTGTTATGCGCTGACACAAAAAGGGCGCAAACGAAATAATATAAACAGCTCATTACATTTATTATATACAGTCGAAATAAAGAATGTGAACTGCTACTTGGCATTACAGACTTATTTAATTGTTTTCTACATCAATTGTATGACACAAAAATAAAAAGGCAAAGTGACTGTTAAAAACAGAGTTACTTCCAGGCATCTCTACCGCCCCCTGGAAGAAACACTTGTCAAAAGCGCCCCGACCTTTTCAAATGAGGGAGGTGGGGGCACATTTTCACCAACGTCCAAGATGGGGCACAAAAATTGATAGTTCGTCCTGGGCACCTGCATAGATTGTTACGCCTTTGTATATAGTTAATGTGTATAGTTAATGTAATATAATCAGTTATCAATTATTACTTACTTTTTAATAATGGCAATTTCAAATTTTTTGCGCCCCCTATGGACAGCGCCCTAGGCAACCGTCTATTTCGCTTTATAGGTAGCATCGGCCCTGGTTAATACTTTAAATCTTTAATAGCTTTAAACTTTAAAAGTCAGCATAGTGTTTTATATTATTAGGGATCATCTTAACATTGTATACTATAAATTTATAGATTCTAAGATAATGTGTGTAAAAAACAGCCGCTAATAACTTTTATAACTTATTTGCAATTTTTGATATTTTAAAATGTTTTTTTTAGTATTTTTAGTTTCACTCGGTCGTTGAGGCTGAGCCGTAATTTAAAAAAAAAAATATGCTTAGGCCTATATTTTCAAATGGTTACGATTAAGAATTAGATAAATAAGCTAAAACACAATGGTTAAACATTTTAAATTTATTTTTGCCACGACTCCCATAATGATCATATTGGTTGGATTAATTTATATTACTCATACTCATATAGACTCAGTGTTTTTAATTGTTTCACTTGTCGCTATGGAATTAGACTAACCAAAAAAAGTAGGCCTACCAGCTTGGGTTTTTACCTTTTCTTCGGGAAATCCCCTTTAGGTACTAGATCTAGAATCTAATAATATTCTAATAATAGAATGGTCTACACGCAAGGCTTTAGTACTGAGCAAATTTTAGTAAATTGTTACATTGGCATTGTAGGCCTAAATGTATCTACATACTAGATCTATCTAGATCTAGTACTAAATGACAATGGTGTTGAATATACGAAAACTGAAAGGGATGTTCGCAATACTCTCATTGATCTGCATGATGAACTTGACTGTTCTTGGAACTCGTCTTGGTAGGGTAGCCCTCTGCACATTCTAATTTTAAATATAAATAATAAATAAGTTAAAATAAGTAATCAATCGTGCTGTAGGCCATAGCCATATAGTGAATATAGTGGTATAGTATAGCGTACTATAGCCTATAGGACTATAGTCAGTCATAACGGTCGTCCAAAAATGATGTCACACTCGTATGGGGGAGGGGGAGGGTCTGTAATTTTGTGACAGTGTGTGTTGAGGGGGAGGGGTGTCAGATGGTGTGACCCAGTGGCGTAGCGAGGGTGTCACCCAGTGCGGCACTTAATGGTGTCGCCCCCCAGAGGCGTAGCCACCCTTCCTGGCGCCCGGGGACAAACTTTCAATTTTTTATTTTTTTTATTTGCACCCCCATCCCTCAAACTTTTGATTTGCACTCCCTACTCCACCCTTGTGGGGATTTGTCAAATTTGCTCTTAAAAGACTTTCTGACACTCAAATTAATCACTTAATTAAGTGGAATTATCACTTTTCTCTATATATTTTGCTATTTTTTGCCTTGGTGTCACCCCCATAAATGGTGCAGTCTGCACCCCTCACCCCCCCCCCCCCCCCCCCCCCCATCCCTCGCCATTGGTGTGGCCTCAAACTTTTGCAGCATTAAAAAGTTATATTAGAAAATTTAATTTAGCCTTTATTTCGCGTTTTAGAAAACTGTTTTAATAAACTGTAATAGGAATTGATTGAAATACACTATGTTGACAGAGTTCAGACAAGATTTAAAAAAAAAATGTAGGCAGGCTGAGGTGTGTCATCATTTTGGTAGGGGGGGGGGAGAGGTCTGGCTTTTTGTGACAATGTGTGATGGAGGGGAGGGAGGTAAAAAATTGTCAAAATAGCGTTACACCATTTATGGATGACCCCCATATACTCATAAAGTAGGCCTAACTTAGTAAACTTAGTAACCATAATAACACTTAATATTACTTAATAATTAATAAGTTAATAATGTTAGGGTTCACTGTGAGAGGCTTCACTTTTTCATACCATTATGATAATGATTATCACCCAATACCAACATTCACTCCATAGAAAGTTAACACTTGTTCCCAGACATCACAATATATTTGACAAGATTCATAGTCCTTCATATTCTAGTCTTTATTCAAAACATTACAAACATCATTCTAGTCTTCTTCGAGTGGACTAGTCATTGACAGGACACATCAACAGTATAATCCCTAACTCACTAGCTTACATTCTATAGCAACAATGTTCTTTTACCTTTTATGCCACTATCTTTCTATGCGCATCACATCAGCATACTCTGCATCAATATTCACTCGCACCAGTCTGTACTCACAGTACATGCATGATAACATATAGGCCTAAGGACGATTTTATATTACACGG
Organism: Physella acuta; assembly: GCF_028476545.2. Lineage (NCBI taxonomy): Eukaryota > Metazoa > Mollusca > Gastropoda > Physidae > Physella > Physella acuta. The sequence continues at coordinate 44,084 of NW_026732742.1, read as the reverse complement.
AAACTGATGAGTTCCTTAAAGTTATTGATGGCCAAACATCATTAGCCTTATTTAAGTATTTTATCTGAGGCTGAGTGGCTTTTTTAAAATTAAACAACTAGTTAGGCCTACCAGTAGACCAGTTTTAAATAAATCTACAATCTCGACTGCTCAAAATAAACCAGGCTTAGTCCTACCCTTAGGGGGGGGGGTCGGTGGGGGGGTGGGTGCAAATCGAAAGTTTGAGGGGAGGGGGTGCAAATCGAAAGTTTGTCTCCGTTTGGCACTGGGAAGGGTCGCTACACCTCTGGCAGCCAGTCAGGGCATATGCAGGTTTCCTGGTCAGGCGAAGTGCCAAGAAAATGCATTATGTATTTTAGCATGTTCTTTTACCTTTTATGCCACTATCTTTCTATGCGCATCACATCAGCATACTCTGCATCAATATTCACTCGCACCAGTCTGTACTCACAGTACATGCATGATAACATATAGGCCTAAGGACGATTTTATATTACACTGAAACTGATGAGTTCCTTAAAGTTATTGATGGCCAAACATCATTAGCCTTACTTAAGTTTTTTTATTTGAGGCTGGGTGGCTTTTTTTTAATTAAACAACTAGTTAGGCCTACCAGTAGACCAGTTTTAAATAAATCTACAATCTCGACTGCTCAAAATAAACCAGGCTTAGTCCTACCCTTAGGGGGGGGGGTCGGTGGGGGGTGGGTGCAAATCAAAAGTTTGAGGGGAGGGGGTGCAAATCGAAAGTTTGTCTCCGTTTGGCACTGGGAAGGGTCGCTACACCTCTGGCAGCCAGTCAGGGCATATGCAGGTTTCCTGGTCAGGCGAAGTGCCAAGAAAATGCATTATGTATTTTAGCATATATATATATGTATATATATGTATATATATATATATGTATATATATATATATATATATATATATATATATATATATATATATATATATATATATATATATATATATATGTATATGTATATATATATATATATATATATATATATATATATATATATATATATATATATATATATATATATATGTATATGTATATGTATATATATATATATATATATATATATATATATATATATATATATGTATATGTATATGTATATATATATATATATATATATATATATATATATATATATATATATATATATATATATATATATATATATATGTAGGCTCATATATTTATCCCTATATATCAGAGGCATTGCAACTCATCACTTTGAATTTGCCGCCCCCTCTACCCATAGCTATCTATCTATAAGGACAGGGTGTAAAAAGCCTAATTGAACTTAGCTCATGGGTCAGGGCAAAGGTCAGCAGTGATAGCACTGCACAAGCCTGCTTTGCTTTAAAATATGTTAATTTTTGTCACTTGCTATGTTTAATTTAATTCATTACACTGCAATAATGCATTATTAGATTTTAGCTATAGTTGTAATGTTATAACTGTTTGTTGTTTCTTTTAGGCTTCAACACTATTATCAATTATTTAATTCGAGAATACAAGCGATAAATAGACTTAAGCCATTTGTTTCGTCTGTCGAAGATATTCAATTAGAGATTAAAACACAAAAAATAATTTTAAACTGAACTTTTTCAGGTCTTTAATATTTCATATCAATCTTTGTTTCTTAACATTGAAATAGGTTAAGTGAAGATATAATTATATTAAAACAAGATTTTTACTTTAGGATTATGGAAAGTATGTTAATAATAAAAAATATTTTTACCATTTCTTATGTGAGGGTTCTTAGCCAAGATGATAGCTTTTTATCTAATCACTCAAGTGGGGCATGGGTATGGAATCTAAGCAGTCATTGTCAATTTTTTTGGTTTAATATTCCTGCACAGAAAGTGAACAGAGGGAAATCTCAATGCACGTGAATGGCTCCAAATCAATGCTATTTTTAAAAAAATATATTTGGTTTTAATAATTTATTATGCATATGAGCTTTTCTCTAGAAAGAAACTGCCTCATAATTTTTATGACTCTGATTCAGATTAAGTGAATCATGGGGTTTGTTTTAAAAGTTTGTTTTTCTTTTAAAAAAAAAATTCAAGTGGGGTGCGCTGAATGAATCATTTCATGACTGTTCATGGCAGCTGGAATTCCTACACTATCATGGAGATGATAGTTTGCCTGCTCCATGCCTCCTCCAAAGCTCTCATCTACTGCATAAAAGATGAGTTAGTTTTGCATTGGCTGTGAGTCCCAAAATTAAAATTCAATAAATTATCTCAAATGAACTAGAACCCCTAGATAATGTATCTGATGGATTTGAAATGGATCTCTAGTATCCAGTAATCTTTTTCAAAACCAAAAATGAGTAAATTTTACAAGTAGTGAGAATCTCTAATATCTATCAACAGATAGATTAATTAGACGTCAATCACCAGATAGACTAAGAAGATAAATATGAAGATAACTTATTAAATAAGCGCTAGAACAATATCACTGCTAACAGAATTTTTGAAACTCTGGCATATCACTTAATAAAATAAATGTTAATATCCACAAACAAAATCTTCACGGTTCATGAAGTCATTCTCACACACTGACATCATCTAACGTTTTGTCATCAAACCACATTGAGGCTGCTCTCTTTGCAATTTTATCAATAATTTCTAATGTGATATTTTATTGTAATTTACTAGGTGCTATTGCTCTTCATATTTATAGCCTACCTGTTTATCTTTAAAGATGTCTAGAATATGTATATTTCTAATCATTTGTAATCTTTTATGAACAGCTAAGGATTTGTTTGATGGTTCATCTATACGCATTGCTGACAGTGAACTTATTACAAACAATGGCAATATCAATTGCATTTTAAAGGCCTATGCCATTGTGAACTCTACCATGGTGTCAAAAATAGTCAAATTTGTCATTCGACAACAGAACCAATCAAACTTTTCTCATGTAAGTATAAACGTTTTTGAATGCATTGCTTTTATTTACAGGCAAATATTAAGTAACTGTTCATCTTTTTCTTAAATTAAAAAAGAAAAAATATGATAATATGTAGATAAATATATATAATTTTTTAAAATTTTGCTAATATATTAAATATTTTTTATTTTTAATCAGTGGATCAAAAATTATGTTTATTAAGCTATTTTAGATAGTTTTAATAATCAAATCAGTAATGATGTTGGTGAAAGGTTAAAACTGTGTTATATATATATGTATTTTGGAGATTAAGCTTAATTGCCCTTACATTTTGATTTGATCCACAGTAAAACAATAAGTACATTATATATAAATTTAAAAATCATTTTAACAGTTCTTTATATTTGTATTGTCATAATATTGTCAACCTTATACAACATTACATTTATCCTTGTATCTTTGTTTTTCACCCTTTCGTACTAGGACAGCATGTTTTAGCAGCTTGCTATAATCTCAATTAATATATCTGCACAACACATATAGAATGTATGAATTTGCAATTTGTTATATATATATATAATATAGTTTATTTAGGTGTAAGTAAAGAAATAACAGCAAAAGTGTGAAACTAGTTTTTTTCAATGTGAAAAACAACAATAATAAAAAACAAATAAATACTTTTTGCAAATAGAAACAATGGTAATTAAAAAAAAATACACTTATGTTGAAATTGCATGTTTTTAAAATAAATAATCAAATAGGTAGAAAACAAATATCTTTGAAAATAAAGTTCTAAAATTAAAGCAGTTGGCTAGAAATAACTATTTTAACTAAGGACCCTGGTCCATAAACATTGGAAGAACATATTTTGTTATTTTTCTCATATTCATAATCAAACAATAATACTATGTTGTAACTTTCAATCAACTATTTTATTTTTACAGTTCAGCTTTGGTGCTTATCATAAAAGGTAGTTATAACTCATCTAGGCCAAAATAGCTTCATATTTTATAGTAGATTTAATTACAAATTACTTTTAACAAGCTGGCATCCATCTTTTGTTGTTGTAATCTAATTAAGAGATATTTTGCACTTACTATAGAACACTATAATTCCCTGCCCTATATAATGTTATGTCTTTTATAGACCAAAACTTCAATCATGTAGGCCTACCTGATTTTAGAAACCATCTTCTATCAATGACTATAAAAAATGATTTTTCAAGTAACATACGGAAACCTATTTATTTTTAAAAATCATATAAAAATGAATAAAGAAAATTAAAGTATGATATTAATAAAAATATTGCTCTATACCAAATCTACCTCTTATAACAATATAACAAAATTTTATGCCACTTCTTTCCTCTTAGCTTGTGTTATATAATATGTGCAGAATACCTCAAAATACCAAATTGTTTAAAAACTCTTTGTAATTAATTATGAACATAACAACTGTATAAATTATATAAATTACAGTTATGCTTAATAGACACCAGTAAGTGCAACACCACTGGTATTGAAATGTGCTACTGCAAATATAAGGAGAAAGACAACACCTGCCATCTAGTTGTAAATATAACACTGGGCAAACTGGACAATGAAGCAGAGATTAAAGGAGTGTTAACATTCAATAATCTGCTAAACATTTTCAGCACTCCTTATATACTTCCCAACTTTTTGAGTAAGTGTTTCTTTCAATAATTAAAAATATTGACAATTATACTCATTATAATTAGCTGGACTACTAACCCATAAGTCTCGAGTTTGAATCTGGGTTCAAGTCAGTAGACCGTCCCTGACTCCACCTAACATAGAAACAAGTGAACTCTACTTCACTTGCCCTATAGGCCGTCAGGTTTTAAAGGGAACACGAAGTTATTCTAATATTGATGAATACAATTTAATGTATAGATTCCAGTGTAGCTGCCGCATTTGCAAATGCTAATTATAAAGTTTAAAAGCCTGGTCACTTACAGTGGCGGAACAAAAAAAAAAAGGGCCTCCCCGCAAAAAAAATATTTAGGGCCCCCCCTCCATATATATATATATAGGCCTATATAGGCCTATACATATATATATATATATATATATATATATATATATATATATATATATATATATATATATATATATATATATATATATATATATATATATATATAGTTTTATTCAATATGTTACAATGTCTTACCTTGGCCGGGAAGAAAAGTTTATGGTTATTTGAATTCGACCCCTTCCCCTGTTGATGAGGCTCAAAATAACTCTCAAATTAAACATCCCATCTAAGAGAGGTAACTCTTAATAAAACAACCCATCTAGGAGAGATAACTCTCTAATTAAACAACCCATATAGGAGAGATAACTCTCACACGAAACAACCCATATAGGAGAGACAACTCTCACACGAAACAACCCATATAGGAGAGACAACTCTCACACGAAACAACCCATATAGGAGAGATAACTCTCATATGAAACAACCCATATAGGAGAGACAACTCTCACACGAAACAACCCATATAGGAGAGACAACTCTCACACGAAACAACCCATATAGGAGAGATAACTCTCATATGAAACAACCCATATAGGAGAGACAACTCTCACACGAAACAACCCATATACGAGAGATAACTCTCACACGAAACAACCCATATACGAGAGATCACTCTCAAATTAAACAACCCATCTAGGAGAAATAACTCTCAAATTGAACATCCCATCTAAGATGTTTAGGCCCCCCCCTCCATATATATATATATATATATATATATATATATATATATATATATATATATATATATATATATATATATAGGCCTATATATAGGCCTATATATATATATATATATATATATATATATATATATATATATATATATATATATATATATATATATATATATATATATATGTGTGTGTGTGTGTGTGTGTGTGTGTAAACACAAAATACTTACATAGAATACTCATTTCTGGCCTGTTCAGGTGTTTTTAAAAAAAAAATGTTTTTTTTCAATTAAAACAAATTACAACATCATGTCATGTGTGTAAGGGGTCGACCATAAATGAAGTCACGCTCGGATGGGGGGAAGGGGGGTCCGTAATTTTGTGATGGTGTGTGATGAGGGGGAGGGGTTCAGATGGTGCGATGTCACACTTTTGCATTATAAAAAAGCCATGTTAGAAAACGAATTTTAGATGTTGTTTCGCGTTTCAGACAACTGTTTTAATAAATTGTAATAGAAATTGATTAAAATACTCTATATAGACTGAGTTTAGACAAGATTTTAGGAAAATATCGATGTTTTAAGAAAAATTCAACTGCAGTTTTGAAGGGTATTGTAGGCTGAGGTGTGACGGAGGGGAGGGGTGAGGTAAAGATCTTCAAAAATAGCGTGACTTCTTTTATGGATGACCCCTAAGTGCATTAGTGTGTTTTGTGAAAATCAGTTTTATTTTATCTCTGTATAAGGCCTCTTAACCTCTAGACGGTCAAAAGAATATAAAACATGAAAGCTTTGTATAAGTAATGGTGTCTCGTGTTATGTTTATTTTTGTGTTTCTTTTTTTTTGTATTTATATTATTAATTTTAAATACATTTCCTTTTTATACAAGGTCATTCTGTAGTAAATACTTTATAAAAAAAATAGTAATTAAGAGAAGTAATTGCTTTTTAATTTGTTAAGTATAAATCAATTAAAAGGAGCTTATGAGCACCCCTATTTGACTTTTTAAAAAAGGGAAATAAGTCACGGAAGTGGTTTGAACGTTTGCTTATCCTTGATAAGTTTGATTGTTAGGAGAAAGAGGACTCGGCTTTCCTAGTGGTTTAAAAACAAAGGGAAAAAGAATATACAAGAGCGTGGGGTGGTGTCTATAGAATAAAGATAATCCAACTGCAGCTACGGTAATCTTTTAGTCAAATAAAAAGCAAGAAAATTAAATTTTTTTAACTAGAAAAATATTATGTTCGGCTGTGAGCCCCTAAATAACGTGGGCCCCCCCCCCCCCCCATTGCGGGGTCTGGCGGCACTGTAGTTCCGCCCCTGGTCACTTATAAGAATTAAATAGTGATCACTAAAAAATTAATTACATGTCTGAAAGTGCAATAGATTTTCACGATTATGAAATCATTATCTACTACTGGTCGGCGTGGTCGGGTTGGTTAAGCTCATGGTTGCTGAACTGAAAAGTCCTGAGTTCAAACCCCTGGGCAGATGAGGCTTGAAAGAATTTGGAGAAAATCATGCTTGTTTTTTTAGTATAATTCTTAAAATATGTTTTAACACAAATAATATAAAGTTATCAAATTTTTTTAGAAAAATCAGAAATAGATTCAATATCTCCTTCTGTCTACCAGTTATGTTAGAAGATATTTAGGCCTACTTAGAGAAGCTCATAATTATTTAATTATATATGAAACTTTTTCTACCTAACTAAAAAAGTATTTAAGTTCTCAAGTTAACAAGGAATTAACATAAACTACAACTTATGTTTTCAGAAATCACTCCAAAAAAAAAACAACAGCATATAAGATCTATTATTTCTATAAGAAATTTCATCCACCTTATTATTAAGTTATTAGAAACTAGAAATAAAGTAGGCCTACCATGGCAGGATGGCGGAGGTCACTTAAAAATATGAAGTAATCAAAACATAAGATCTTATACTTATTAAAGTCTTTTCTATCTAACTGAAACAGCATTTAAGTTATCAATTGCATGTCTTCAATCTTAATAAAATGCTACTCAAGTTATTTTGTTTACACTCATGCACGCATGCACATGAGAGAGAGAGAGATAGACCAGATTGTAGAACTAAATTTTTCTGAATCAGGAGATTTTGTGAAAATCCCCACTTCAATATACAAATATACAGATATACATATACACACACTTGTGTATATATATATATATATATATATATATATATATATATATATATATAGACATAAATATAAATATACACTTCATATAGACCTCTGTTTTTATAACTATATTTTCTTTCAGAAAATGACTTTAAGCAGAAAAAAGGCAAAAGTCGGAGTGGTATGCTAATTAAACTATTTTAATAAATTATTCAATTCCAAAGAAGACACATTTACCTAAAACTGGATGGATTCTCAATTTGTAAAAGTGTACCTAAATAAGAACTTTCAAAACAAATAGTGATAAGCTTTGAATTTACTTGCTAATAAGTAATTTCTCAGTTTCCCTAAGCTAGCAATTGTTGCAAATTGTACATGATTCACTTAAAAATGTATAAATATTCTTAAATTGTAGATATACCACCCCAACATGGACCCTTTCTTTAATTTTGTCTAATTTAAAGTGCCAAATCAATAATTTTTTATCAATAGAATACTATGCCCTTTATATTCAAATAATTTCATAATTATTGTGATTATTCAACTCCATTATTTAGGAATCTTATTGTTTATTTATGTATTTTTCAGATAAAAACCTGAAAAATATTGTATTTGCAGCTGTTTACTGGGGATTATTTACATTAATTGCTATAATTTATTATGGTAATATTTTTCAAAAACTTAAAAATTTATTTGATCTTTCAAATTTTTATAAAATGTAACCACTGAAATTCTTTTGCTTCATTATAAAACTTTAGGCTAATAGTTGGTTTTTATTTTTACTAAAATGCTAAACAGGACAATTGAATAATTTTTTTTTTTTTTTCAAATTGAAACAGTGAAACAGTATATATTAGGAGGAGATGACTAAAATAAAAAAAATTCAATTTGACTTCATTGAGAAATAGGAGATGAAGAGCAACTTGATCAACACACAGCTTATCTTTTGTCAAGTTTGTTGCCATTTATTGGTTCATCCTTTTTCAGTGTATTAACTCAATCCGTCCCATGAGCAGCGAGATGCGGCTTGGGCCAGCTTCACCGTAGGCCCGTGAGTCGCAAGGTACGGCTCGACACCGCTAGTGTTTGTTTCTTTAACAAGTCATTTAACATGTAAAAAACTACATTCTTTAAAATAACTCACAATTATCTTCATTTACTACTATAGAAATTTCATTTCTGTTCATTTTGATGTATAATACATACATCTGGTTAGAAAAACATAGGAGCTATACTTGTTTAAGTAGGTGAGGGCTGTGTAAAAAAATTGGGTCACCGAAATAATGAGGTCAGGAGGTGGAAACGCCTCTGGTATAGAAAGAGTTAATAGATTGACGTGGTCGAGTCGGTAAAGCTCATGGTTGCTAAACCGAAAAGTCTCGAGTTCGAACCCTCGGGCAGATGAGGCTCGTTAGCTGGGGACAGCCACTATTCTAGGAGAGACAACTCCAAAATTAAACAACTGCTGCCTTGTAGTTTGTTCTTGGTTGGACAAAGGCTATGGAAGCAAATCCAAAAAAGAAAAGCAGGCTGAAATCGGAGTCAATGGCCTTAATGGCGCATAACCAGTTGACACGTTACGCTTAATTGTGTTGCAGGCATGGTCGAGTCGGCAAAAAGCTCATGGTTGATAAATTCGAACAAAGTATCGAGTACAAACCCACTGGCAGATAAATCTCGATCCCCTTCAAGACTAATAATTAAGAACGAAGAAGAAGAAGAAGAATAGATTGATAAATTGTTTAATATTTCTGTTTAAGTAAGCCCAGATTAATACATTTGACGTAAATTAATACATAATTTTTTTAAAAGCTATGAATATTTCATTCAACATCTAATATATGCATCACAGAAATAGTACATGTTATTCTGTAGGATAATTTTAAATATATAAAAATATACTCTCTTTTTACAAATGCTAAAATTATTGTGATAATTTTTAAATTTGTTTTTTCTTTTATTTATTTGTGTATTTTATTCTTGCTAAAATTAATTAGCAAACTGTTGTAAAATTCTTGAATTTTAAATTGGTTTAGTAATTCAATTCACACTATTAATTGTTTAAAAGCAATTTGCATAACATTTTTTTTTATACCCTTAGAGTAATTTTGTCTTTTTAAAATGTATAATTTTAGCTGTCATTATTTTACACTAATCTACTATCTTTGTGAAATATTATTCTTTAGGATTTACTTCTTTTTTCCCAAAATGTAAATTTTTGTACTGGGTTCATCGATTGGATTGACTGTCTGCCCCGAAAATGTATTTTTTGAGGAGGTTGACAAACTGTTATGGGTTAGTGGGCGTTTGGAATCAGTGTGAATATTTGCATGTTGATTTTAGTAGTAAATCAATTAATCACTACATCAATTTAAACTTTATTTGATTTCCATACAAAATGTATACACTTAAATGGCAATATCCTTATTTAAAATTAAAATAGCTCAGCATAGAATTAAATTATGGACTGTATATCAAAATGTTTTAGCAAGAGCCTAAAGTAGATTTACAACTAGTTATAATATAGTGTATGACTACAGAAAATAAATTCTATTTTATAACTTTTTTATACAAAATGTTAATGTTGTTTTTCTGCTTAAATTTTGAGTTGATTTGGGGAAAAAATATTATTGAAATAAAACAATATGCTATTATATTTGAATTTTTTTTTTTTTTCAACACACTCTAAATTCTATTTTTAATATTTAATAATAGGCAATACTGAAAAAAATAGATCACTATAGTTTTAATAATATTGCAAGGTACACAAATATCACCCATGCTATTGAATTATTAAATGGAGTGGGGGAGGTCATCCAAAGTGTACAGGGGGAGGGGGGTCTAAATTCTAAATGTGTGTACATTATAAATGGATGGCTAATAATGATGCAAGCAGAAAATATTTTTAAATTTATGTTTATAACATAATTATGCCTTTTGATGTATGTCTTTTTGATACATTTATTTATAGTGCATACATTCCAATGATACAATAGAAAGTGTTTTTGGTTGTTAAAATAATTTAACTCTTATCATGATTAACAGTTTAACCACACTTTAAGTTTTTTGTTACTTTGTACTTTTGTAAAGTATTTACTATTCTCACTGATTTCCTGAGTCAACGCCCTAAGTGTTCTTATAATCTTGAGTCATGGTTTTGTGTTTTAAAATGCTTCAAATTTTTTTTTTTTTTTTTAAACCAAATATTTAGGAATACTATTTAAAAAACCCACTAGCTTTAACATGCGTTATATTTTGACGACCATTTATGTTTGAATTGCACTTATATTAACCAGGAGCTCTACTTAAATTACTATGTAGCATTTCAGGCAGCAAATTAAGGCAGCAGAACTAGTGTCTTGAGCCTTGATTACCCTATAGCAGTCCAGATTCAGAGCATTATATTATAGGGTCTGTTATAACTTATCACTGATCATGTAGCAGATGAAAATTTATTTAAGCTTTGTGTAGCCTTCTTTAAAAAAAATTACAATAATTTATAGAAAGCACATTTTAATTCCTTGATTAATACTTACATTGTGTATTACATTCTATGAATTAAAATATTTTACCGCTTTTATAGTGTAGGCTTCTTAACATTTATTTTTTGTTTGTATTAAAGCATAGATAAAACTAAATTTGACTGTTTATGATGTTCTAGAAGCCTTAATTTCTGTATTTTGTAAAAGGTAAGTTTAAACCTACTAACCTAATTATTTTTAATTGGACATCTGCTATATTTAGTATTGATCCTAAAAGTATTACAATAATATTCATACTTAAAGTAAGTTGTTTCAGTTTTTATCACTTATAATAGTAATCAAAATACTCTCAATTTTAAATGTATAGGCCTAACTTAACTTTATTAAACAGCAAAATTATCTCATAGAAATGAGCCAGTGGCGGAACTAGAAAAAAAGGGCCACCCCGCAAAAATTTTTTTAGGCCCCTCTCCCCCATACATATAGGCCATATGCCTATATATGTATATAGGCCTACATGTATGTATATATATATATATATATATATATATATATATATATATATATATATATATATATATATATATATATATATATATATATATATATACAAACACAAAATACTAATATAGGATACTCATTGCTGGCCTGGCCTTAAAAAAATTTCAATTAAAACAAATTACAACAACATGTCATGTGTGTAAGTGCATTAGTGTGTTTTGGGAAATCAGTTTTATTTTATTTCTGCTATATGACCTCTTAACCTCTAGGTGGTCAAAATCATATAAAACATAAAAGCTTTCTATAAGCAATGGTGTCTGGTGTTGTTTATTTTTATGTTTCTTTGTATTTATATTATTAATTTGCAAGAAAATTATTTTTTTTAACTATAAAAAAATTATTATGTTCGGCTGTGGGCCCCTAAATGGCGTGGGCCCCCCCCCCCCGCATTGCGGGGTCTGGCGGCACTGTAGTTCCGCCCCTGAAATGAGCTCTGACTTTGCTGACTCATTGCTGAAGTTATTAACATTACTATTGATAATATTGTTTTAAAAGAAAAGTGAGCTACCATGTACATGTGGTTGATAATGTCCATGACTTGGAATACTTTAATTTCTGGTTAGTAACACCTTGTTTAAATTTTTAGAATAATGATATCAATCTATACTTGCTGAAGCACATTCTCATTTTTTGTTATATCCAAAGCACATTCTCAATTTTTGATATATGAAGCACATTCTCAATTTTTTATGTATCTAAAGCAAATTCTAATTTTTTAGCGCAATTTCCATTCTGGAGAATTGCGTTTATTAACCCGTCATTAGCGCAATTTCCATTCTGGAGAATTGCGTTTATTAACCCGTCATTTCTGGATGTATGAATGTATGAATGAATGGATGGATGTGTGTCCGCAGCTTTAAGTCGTATCTCCTCCTCAACGAAGCAATATCGATGACTAGTTCCAAAAGCAATTATGTTAAGCAAGTTACAAGGATGAACATAGGTCATAAAAATTCCGGGTTTCTTTCATGGATTTCCCGGAAAAGCCAAAAAACCTCGAAAAAAAGCAGTTTTTGGCCCATATCTCGGCAACCAGACCACTTAGCGACTTGAAACATGTACCAATCGATTCTTGCCATAATTTAGAACAATATTGCTGAAGAAAGTTTTCAAAAATATCCTTTCGTTCGGTCACAAAAAATTTTTGAATTAATTAAAATTTGGACCGAATTAGTAGGCATTTTTTCCAACCACACCACACGCGTCATCACGTTCAGTAGCTAGGCGCGCAATGGTTTTTAGTCATGTAACTCTATTGTTAATAAAACATGTATTTTAACCAATGGTTTTACTAACCCTGCTCTTGATTTACGCTACGACAGAGCTATTTTTAGATAACATAAGGAAATTGCGCTAAAATTGTCACTAGACTTTTTAATTACCTTGTTTCTGGATGTATGAATGGATGGATGGATGTGTGTCCGCAGCTTTAAGTCGTGTCTCCTCCTCAACGAAGCAATATCGAGGACTAGTTCCAAAAGCAATTATGTTAAGCTAGTTACGACGATTAACATAGGCCAAAAAAATTCCGGGTTTCTTTCTTGGATTTCCCGGAAAAGCCAAAAAACCTCGAACAAATGCAGTTTTTGCTCTATATTTCGGCAACCAGACCACTTAGCGACTTGAAACATTTATCAATCGATTCCTGCCATAATTTAAACCAATATTGCCGAAGAAAGTTTTCAAAAATATCCTTTCGTTCGGTCACAAAATTTTTTAAATATATTTTAAACTGAGCGTCTTGTAGGCCTAGTTTTAATTTAAACTGAGCGTCTTGTAGGTTTTTAGCGCAAAGCGCTGAGGTTGGAAAGGATTTTTTTAAATTACTTATTTACTTATTAATTCAAACGTTATTTTTGTACCCTATTAATTTATTTATAATTTATATGAGAGTGATAGGGAGTTACAATTACAAGGTTTTGTTTCGCAAGGCCTAATCATTTTTTTACATTTTTTAAAAACAATAGAGTTATATGACTAAAAACCATTGCGCGCCTACTGAACGTGATGGCGCAGCCATGGAACGTGATGACGCATCTATTGAACGTGATGACGCGTACATAAGGAAATTGCGCTAAAATTGTCACTAGACTTTTTAATTAACTTGTTTATATATCTGAAGCACATTCTCAATTTTTCAAATATCTGAAGTACATTCCCAATTTTTCAAATACCTGAAGCAGATTCTCAGTTTTTCATACCTGTTTGCCTAGAACTTTAAACATCTCTGTACTTTAAGCCAAAAGATAAAACATTGTTTATACTCTCTCCATTAAAAAGATTATTTATCATTTCAGTTTTGTGTCAAGAAATTATTTTATACTACTTTATTATTGAGTATCATTTTTATAATAAAGAAATAGTATTTTTTAAGGTCTGTTCAAAATTATGCTCAATATTTTTAGTTATCTTTTTTTTTGTTGTATGTATGCTCTTTAGTCTATTGTGTGTTGGTTCATGGCATGAAAGAATCAATACATCATACTCTTTCGTCTTTAAGCTCAATCGTGTCTGATAGGATATGTAAAAAACAACAAGTTTTAACAATAACACCAAACCTTGAATTAAACAGTTTTTAATTTTTTTAAAAATGTTTTTTAAAATTTATAATTAAAATATGTTAAGATAAAACTTTATTTTATACGTCTTTTGTGTCTTATTTCATAGCTTATAGATTTATTAGCATGTTTTCTGTTTGCGCTTGCTTTCAAGGCTTTTTTCCTCTTTAGTTTAATCATCATCACTCCTTTATGGCACCTGGGGAGCAAAGGGCTGCAACCACACATCTCCAGCGGGCTCGGTTTTGGGCTGCTCCTCTGATCTGTGCCCATGAGACTTAGTCCTCTTTTCTCCTTATGGAGCATAGGGCCTCCACCATTTCCTTCCATTTCTTCCTATCCTCGGCTATTAATTTTGACATCTCCCAAGACATCCCTATTGGCTTCAGTTCTCTTCTATGTTTTCCTTGGCCCTTTTGTTTAATATAGTCACTGAAAAGTATCCAAATAAAAAAAAAACTAGAACAAAAAACGTTCTAATTTACCATTGTAAATAATTTTTTGCAATTAAAATCAGCGGCTTCAGTTTGTCAACCAGCAGAAGAAGGCGCCATCTACAACCTTTCAATCACATTAAGCAGCTCTCAAATACGCGACTCTGTAATCCAGTGGTCAAAGTATGAAGAGCCCGTTTCTGAATGCTACCCTCCCGGTAACTGTGTCAACCATCCCTTCATTTTCTGGCTGAGTACCACAAGAGTTTTGGACGGGGTAAACACTCACCTGACTCTAACCATTTCTAACGTCTCACGAGATTTGAAGGAAAATGCTGAAGGCTTGTGGACCGTTGGTCCTTATTACAGAGGGCACTACCAGATCATTCAGTCATGTGATTTGAAGGTTTACAGTAAGATTTATTTCTTTTTGCAAGCTTTCATTTATTTCGCAATGTTTGTGAATGTGTGGCTAATCTGGTACCTAACTCAATTTTGACCCACTTCAAATGCATCGATTGTGTTCAAAGTTTCTAGAGACGTTCCACTTCGATGACAATACAGGTCTATCTGTTTGTTTTAATGTAATTAGATCTTTAATCATACTCACGTCAAAGATTTTTTTCGACTCCAGTGTAACTACAATAACAGCAAATCGCTTTTTCACATTCAATCTATATGACCATGGCCCTCTTGTGGGGACACGTAATCGGATAGTAGAACTTTCGAATGCTATACCGAAAGTCTCGAGTTCGGATCGCTGGCTCTGATGGTACCCGACTCAGGTTGGGGAAGCAAAGACGGCTGGGCCTAGCGCTGACTACACTATACCCATGTAAGCCGTGGTCTTTGAAACAGATGAACTCTACTTCACCTGCCCCATGTCTCATGTGCAAGAAAGCTGATGATAGCCCCCTTGAAACTTTTTCTATTCACAAAGGCAAAGCCAAATCGTTACACTGTCAACAACCAGTCCTGACTGAAGTGCTGACCGTTCAATGCAGTACAGCTAGTGTGTATCCTCCAGCAAAGTGCTCGCTGTCGGTGTCGTACAACGGGGTAAGGCGTTTGCTCGCTCTAACAGTCATGTCATGTTAGATTCACAGTCATGTCATGTTAGATTCACAGTCATGTCATGTTCGATTCACAGTCATGTCATGTTAGATTCACAGTCATGTCATGTTAGATTCACAGTCATGTCATGTTAGATTCACAGTCATGTCATGTTAGATTCACAGTCATGTCATGTTAGATTCATAGTCATGTCATGTTAGATTCGGTTAGCTAACGTCTGACAGAGGCAGGTCTTGTTATGAAATATAGGATAAGGCCAGAGGCGTAGCGAGGGGGGTGCGGGGGTGCAGACCGCACCGGGTGACACCATTTAAGGGGTTGACACCAAGGCAAAAAATAGCAACATATATAGAGAAAAATGATAATTCCACTTAATTAAGTGATTAATTCGAGTGTTAAATAGTCTTTTAAGAGGTGCAAATCGAAAGTTTGAGGGGGGGGGGTGCAAATCGAAAATTGAAAGTTTGTACCCGGGAAAGGGGGGTGACACCACGACCATATATATATATATATATATATATATATATATATATATATATATATATATATATATATATATATATATATATATATATATATATATATATATATATATATATATATATATATAAGAAAATGCTTTTAGCTAGTTCAAATGAAAATTAAATAGAGTTAAAAAGTATTTTAAGTACAAATTGACGATCCTGACAAGTTTGGAGGGGGGGGGGGTACATAATGACGTAAACATGATAACTATAGAGAAAACACAATGCTACATCAAAATATATTAACTACCAACTCTGGATAAACATGGTTATTATTAACTTTGCACACATTAAAACTATCACCTGAAAGGGGGGGGGGAGGTGGCGGGGTGATACCAACTGCTAAATTTACAAAGGAAATAAAAGTTTATTTTCATATTTTCAACAAATAATACGCCAGTCAACGACCGGGGTGGGGTAATACCTAAAGGTGCCGCACCGGGTGACACCCGACCTAGCGACGCCATTGGGTAAGGCTATTACTGGCTTGCTTGAAATAACACTAGATCCGGTTAACTAACAACTGAAAGCCGATTTGAATAGCAACTGTTGTAATGACATTGAACTCGGAAAAACAATAGCACAGTTTTCTTATAAAGAAGTTTCGACCCTTAGCAGCAAATATATGCAAATGAATGATAATGATTCACAAGCATGTTCATCATATCAAATGATATTTGAAATATAAAATACTTGTTGCATCTCCTCTTAGGCTTAGGTATTGCATAATATTTTTTTTAAAAAGTGAAGTTAAGTGTTTGACAAATTAAATAACGTGCTTTTATTTTAACAGACCGACATGCCTGTAGGAAATACGACGTACACCTACCAGCACACTCAATTGCCGGGTGAAAATATTTACTTTAAATCAATCTGTACGGTTTCCGTACAGCAACAGAGCCTATTCGGAACAGGGAACTATTTTTTCATGCTAACTATGTATCCTAATGTGACTAATTCACGGAGAGACACAGAATACGGAGTGACTCAAAGAGTTGAATTTAAAATAGGTTTGTTAAAATGTAAAATAATTAAAGCATCATATTTAATTGTTTTTCATAAGATTTTTTGTGGATTTATTATTATGAAAAAAAGACAACACATTTCTGAACACTTTTTCTTTAATTTGAGAGTAGTTGGTTATTTGATGTGAAAGAAAAAATTTTACTTTACAACGTTATATTGCAAAAAACTTCTTCACCAGTGTTTCTTCCAGACTTTTTTTCTCCGGAGGGGCACTCGATATTTTCGGGGGAGGGGGGGGGGGGCGGTCAACATTTTTCGGGGGGGGGGGGGCGGACACTAGTAAAAGTTTATGCTTACTATATCAATTCCATCTGGTTCGGGGGGGGGTGGGGGCGGTAGACTTTTTTTCGGGGAGGCTCCGCCCCCCCCCCCTCCTCCCCCCGAAGAGATGCCTGGAAGAAAGTCTGTTCTTCACAGCTAGTCGGAATCAAATGATCCTTCAAATAGTTACAATGATTAACAAAAATACTGGAATAAAATGCATGTAACTTTGGAGGTAACTATAAACGTTAAGGCGCTTTCTGTTCACCTACCCCTCAATTAGCATGTGCTATCATTTTGAGACGATTATTCTCTACAACTTCATTATATTTCAGGTACACATTTAAACAGCGTAGTGTATTAATAAGAAAACATTACATTTAAATAATATAATATTAATATATAGATAGTTAAATCATAAGCACACCATTGCAACTTTTACAATAAACCTTAATATAATTTCAGAAGCCCCTGAAGAGATTATCTTAGAGTTCATACGCTTGAACGACCAATCCCTTTCAATATACGCAGAGAAAAATATCTTAAAAATATCTGAGGGCTATTACAGATTACATTGTCAGACGAGAGGCGGTAACCCGGCTGTATCTCGTGTTGACATCTGGTGTGAGGGCGTCAATGCCACTCGCTGGGGCGAGACTACAGATGTGATTGTCAGTCTGCACCGGTCCATGACAAACTCCTCCTGCTTTTGTTCGGCCTCAGACAAATACAGCTGGTACCAAAAGTCAACATCGTACATGATAGATGTTCTATGTACGATACTTTCATATTTACATGCATTAAAACGGTGCTGTTAATTACAAATAAAGTAACTCATCTTTGCAAACACGCCTTATACAATTATTCAAACGAATAGTAAACTTACGTGTGATATTCTGTTACGCTTTTTAATATATTAAATTGTCAGTTTATTTTATGCTATTAATTTACAATTACCTATATTTATTTAGATCCCGTACGTTTCATACGTTTCACCAGCAATGGGTTAAACCAAAGTACACTAGCATTGCAAAATTCATCAACTGTAACTATTGTGTGTGAAGCAGAAGGAAACCCAACGCCCCAGCTACGGATTATCAAGAAAACCAACACACTAGACGTGATTTTTGCCAGGGGCGTTCAGGGTTTAGTCTGGCGACAGAGTTTTAGATGCGAGGATGGTGGTTTGTATGTATGTGAAGCGATGCAGCACCATGTTATATCACAGAGGATGGTTAAAATTTATATCAATTGTAAGTCACATTTTGGTGGACAATGGTCACCTATTTCAAAAAGAAAATGCTATTTTAATAGTGTAGAGCATTAAGCCTAAATAGAAAAAAAATATTTTAACAATGATATCTCAAACGTAAAATTACTTTTGAAGCATTATCCAGAATATAAAATACAAATACTGGACCCATTTTAACCACAGATATAAAATTATATTTAAAATACGACATACAATCTTTCCTCACTTCATCACATTCAACTAAATAGCTCTATCATTTTTAAGTGTTTTTCCCCATTTGATTTCCACTTTTAGAAATTACGGTTAGCATATACAGTTTTTAAAATAAAAGTATAAAATGTAATAATTGTAAAGCAGTGACTAGATTTTGATCAACTAATTTCTCAGGTCCTCTCCAGTTGAAAGTTTCAGACAAACACAAAATTGTCAGCGGAAAATTACATGAAAACCTAACAGTAAACGTACCTGTGTATGGCTATCCTCTACCCATCAAGTTCCGAGTTTCTAAAAACGGTATAACCTCAATATTTGGCAGAGACGCTGATTTCAACGACAGTGTAGGATTACAGCCATTCTTCATCAGTTATCGTGAACAGCTACCACCAAATATTGATATATTTATCGCATTTCACAATTTACGCGAAGAAGATTTTACTCATTACAGCTTTGACATTTATAATGGATTTGAAACTAGTCTTGCGTTCAAACTTATTATTAATGAAGGTAATAATTTATAAGTAATTTAACAGTTTTTATTTACTTTGCTGAAAGCCAGAATTCCAGTTATTGAACTTAAGTTACTGTTTACGTAGAAGATTCATCTTATTATCTAGCTGTTTTATATTACTTTGTTTTAAAACTACAATGTAACTGTATGATGTTTTTGTAGAATGTAGGCCCTATTGGTCGGAATGAGAGACATCTGAAAAAAAAAATACAAAGAGAATATTAAAATGCTCTTAATGTTTAAAAAAAAGGAAATGCATTAATTAAAAGCTGTTTTTTTAATTTGTCCAGTTAGTAGTTATGATACCTATTGTAATTTGTTTTGGGTCGACATTAAAACAGCAGAGAAAAAATTACTTAAACAACTCTTAATAAAAGATTGTAATTTTGGTATTTGTTTCACCATCAGTTTCATTTTGGTTTCTCTTATTCCTTTTTTTTTCAAATTTTCAAAAAAGTAGTAATTGTTTGAAACGTATTTACATTTTCATCCAGTTGAACTTACTACCTATGCTGATGTCATCATGTTTTCTTGTATAGCAGCTGGTGTGGGTCTTATTGTAGCGGCTATTTTACTTTCTCGCGCGCTGCATAACAAAAGTAAGCTATACAGTTTTAATGTATTTCGTTTTACAAAACGAATTTTTTTCTTCGGCCGATTACATAAAACGGCATGGTAACATTAGATTTCAGTTCATATAAAATATATTGTGTTCGTTTTAATTAAACTAAAATATATCTAACAAAAAATGATTTATTTGTCCTCAGATAAGAAAAGGAAAAAACTTAAAGTAATGCTTACCAAGGATAACAGAAATAAAAATAGGTCAAAAGAGGATGATGATAATGCATATATAGATGTTATCGAAGAAGTTGATAGTGTGTATATTGATGTAGTGGATTCCGATTATGCAGTTATTTCAAATGAATATGAAGAGATTGATGACTGAACGTTAACTGTAATTGTTACTTAACTATTTTATGTTTAAAATAAATCATTTTGCTTGTACGCGTTGTGTTCCAAAGTATTTTTTTTACTGTATCACACACACACACACACACACACACATATATATATATATATATATATATATATATATATATATATATATATATATATATATATATATATATATATATATACATACATATATATATATTATATATATATATATATATATATATATATATATATATATATATATATATATATATATATATATATATATATATATATATATATATACATATATATATATATATATATATATATATATATATATATATATATATATATATATATATATATATATACACATATATACATACACTAATTCTTGGGGAACGGGGAGGGTGGGGGGGGGGGGTGAAACACCATGAGTTGCGATGGCACTGGATGCGGATTAGAACCTAAGGCCTCCTAAAGTCCTGTTGACTTAAGTAGTGGGATTCATTGCTTAATTCCCTTGGTTTGTCTGTTAAAAATATTGAGTTTACTTGAAAGGAAAATCTGACAGAAGGTCTAACTCATTTTGCATGCGTTGTGTTCCTAAGTAATTTTTTTTCTGTAGCATATATATATACTAGGCATGCTGCCCAGCTTCGCTTAGGCTTTCGAAAACATTGAGAATTTGAATGCTTTATTAATTCGCCCGAGGGTCGGTCTACGACCTCAAGAGTTATGAAGTGGTTCCTCCGTGGACATTTTTTTTTCGATTTATAGCTCATATAAGGCGCCGGTCAGTCGAGGTCAGTTTTGACCCCCTCATCGTAGACTTTTCGGCCAACCGGCCCTCGTGTTCTGTCGCCCCAAGGCAAGATCCTGCCAAATTTGAAGCGCCTGCGGCGCCGGGAAGTGCCCTATCGGACACCCGACAATCTAGATCTAGATCTAGATTCCTAAAAGAATTTTTTTTTTTAAGTTTAGCCCGAGCATAATAAAAAAGAATACATTAACCAAGTTGACTTGCTGTGTCTCGAACCCGCACCACCTGCGTGGTTAAATGTACACTAACATCTCCGCTATTTAGGCACCTTATAAAATACGGAGAATGAAACACGTATTTTAAAATCTTAACTTACGCGAATATGCCTATTCTTTCAAATTAATTTTTTATCCCAATTTAGCCAGTTCCAAACAAAGATTTTGTATAAAATAAATAAGTCTTGAAATAGTTTAGTCCTAATATAGAAATTTATTTTTGGAATTGATTTTAGAGAAGTTAGAGTCTAAATCTAGATCTTAGCGTCTACGTCTAGATCTAGTTATTGCGTAGATTTAGATTTAGATTTAGTCTAGATCTAGAATCTCTAGATCTAGAATCCAAATACATAAAATAAATTTTATGAGTTTAGGCCGGAAAAATTGTATTGTATACATTTCATAGTGTACGTAGATCTAAATCAAATTTGAATGAAATAGTTCATTTCTTTTCATTCTAAACACGGCAGATGACGTCATTAGTTAATGTATAAGCAATAGTGACGTCACAGTTTTATGCGTTCTTTTTCACATATATTAATGCTTTTCCGGTTGCATAAATAATACTGTTTCTCTACATTCGAATACGCCTTTAATTTTTATTTTTCTTCTTTAACTAAAATTGTGGTTATACATTTAAAACATCTAACATATTATTTTCAACAAAAGTCCGTAAAAAGTTCTCGATATATCGCTGCCGATTCTGACGTGATGTCCGGCGAAAATTTTTTGCGGACAGAGAAAGAGAGAGAGAGAGAGAGAGATGTGCGAACGTGGGGATTTATATATTAGGATATATATATATATATATAAATATAAATAAATAAATATATATATATATATATATATATATATATATATATATATATATATATATATATATATATATATATATATATATACATATATATATATATATATATATATATATATATATATATATATACATACACTAATTCTTGGGGAACGGGGAGGGTGGGGGGGGGGGGGTGAAACACCATGAGTTGCGATGGCATTGGATGCGGATTAGAACCTAAGGCCTCCTAAAGTCCTGTTGACTTAAGTAGTGGGATTCATTGCTTAATTCCCTTGGTTTGTCTGTTAAAAATATTGAGTTTACTTGAAAGGAAAATCTGACAGAAGGTCTAACTCATTTTGCATGCGTTGTGTTCCTAAGTAATTTTTTTTCTGTAGCATATATATATATATATATATATATATATATATATATATATATATATATATATATATATATATATATATATATATATAAATAAATAAATATATATATATATATATATATATATATAATTCTTGGGGACAGGGAGGGTGGGGGTTGAAACACCATGAGTTGCGATGCCACTGGATGTGGTTAGGACCTAAGGCCTCTTTAAGTCCAGTCATGAAAGAAATTGAAAGTTGACAAGTCTGAATGGAATAAGGTGGCAAAGCAAGCACAAATCCCCGATGTAAATATAACATCTCTTACAGTATTTACACAATTTGTGATGTAATTAAAAGATTACGAGCTTTAAGCTTTATACACTTAAACATTGCTGTGTCTATCAAGCGCAGGTTGTGAGCAGTAATTCTATAATTGGATCACAATGCTCTTATTATTTAATTTTTTAACAGTGAAGAAATTAAACTATTGTTAACTAACAAAGCCAAAATCAACACAGAGGGGAAGTAAATCTTTGCTATGCAGATTATGTTTTCTTTTACATTGACTAGTTTATCTAGATCTATAGCAAAAGCTTTAATAGGATGTAAATTGACAATAGTAAAAATTTCACACGAACATGATCAGAATTATTGATTTGGTGTTGATGTGTCTTTATTTATTTTTTAAAGGTAATTATGTATTTATTTACAACTTTCCATTGGCCCACAAATAAACAAAAACAACAACTTGTACTTTCTATGATTTTTACTAAACTTTTAATTTCTTTTTACTAGCCACCATAATTACAAATACATTTGGTTTATTATTTAGTGAGACTTGTTTCATCGTTTATCTTTTAGTGAGACTTGTTTCATCGTTTATTATTTAGTGAGACTTGTTTCATAGTTTATTATTTAGTGAGACTTGTTTCAACATTTATCTTTTAGTGAGACTTGTTTCATCATTTATCTTTTAGTGAGACTTGTTTCATAGTTTATTATTTAGTGAGACTTGTATCATCGTTTATTATTTAGTGAGACTTGTTTCATAGTTTATTATTTAGTGAGACTTGTTTCATAGTTTATTATTTATTGAGACTTGTTTCAACATTTATCTTTTAGTGAGTCTTGTTTCATCATTTATCTTTTAGTGAGACTTGTTTCATAGTTTATTATTTAGTGAGACTTGTATCATCGTTTATTATTTAGTGAGACTTGTATCATCGTTTATTATTTAGTGAGACTTGTTTCATCGTTTATTATTTAGTGAGACTTGTTTCAACATTTATCTTTTAGTGAGACTTGTTTCATCATTTATCTTTTAGTGAGACTTGTTTCATCATTTATCTTTTAGTGAGACTTGTTTCATCGTTTATTATTTAGTGAGACTTGTTTCATCGTTTATTATTTAGTGAGACTTGTTTCAACATTTATCTTTTAGTGAGACTTGTTTCATCATTTATCTTTTAGTGAGACTTGTATCATCATGTGAACCATCAGAAGAGGGGACACCATGGACACACACCAGCCACCTTGATCTCACTACTCAACCAGACAGTGTATTTAGCTGGAGCCTTAATCAGGAGCATGTCTCAGAATGTTCAGCCAACTCCAACTGTTTGAACAGTGCCTTCAAAGACTGGTTCCAGAGTTCTGTACAGAGTGATGGGAGGTCAGTGACGGTCAACTTGACCATTTTTAACACCACACGGTGGCCGGATGTAAAGAATGCTGACGGTGTTTGGTCATTGGGGATGTCACAGGTTGACATTTACACAGCTGATGTCATTTTCACCTGTCATCTGAAGGTTTACTGTAAGTACCTTACATTTTCTGTGTAGAATATATTGCTGTAGAGATATCAAATACATGGCTGATATCATTTTCACCTGTTTTCTGAAAGTTTATTGTATGTTTCCTGTGTGGAATGTATTGCCTTAGATTGATCAAAACAACTTTTTGTATTTATGTTAGCATGTATTTTTGGCTGACATGGCTAGTATTATCTAGGCTGAAATGTATTTTTTATTTTTAGTGTGACTTAATTGTAGTGTATTTTTTCAACACATACACACAAGCACAAAAACATATATATAAATTGCCCTTTCAAACATTATGGTCCATGGGTCAGATGAAGTAGAGTTCACCTGTTTCAGTTACCTCAGCATATGAAGGATTAGTGTGGCCCCAACCGCAATCACTTTCCTAATGTTATTCAGATTTCTATCAAAGCAGCGTAAACTCAATGATGCTCTATGGAAATGAATGCAGGATTCAAATTCAAGACTTTAGGGTTAGCAGCTATATGACCATATATATATATATATATATATATATATATATATATATATATATATATATATATATATATATATATATATATATATATATATATATATATATATATATATATATATATATAAATATATGTATATGTATATATATATATATATATATATATATATATATATATATATATATATATATATATATATATATATATATATATATATATATATATATAAATATATGTATATGTATATATATATATATATATGTATATATATATATATATATATATATATATATATATATATATATATATATATATATATATATATATATATATATATATATATATATATATATATATAAAGTATACTATAACCACTATATTTGTATAAGTAGCAAATTAACATCAGCCTATGCCATGTAATTAATCATTGAAGCTGGTGACTGAATCACATCCTTTTCAGACAGACTCCACCACTCTCTCCTCATCAGCTCTACATACATTGTTAACTCTTATACATTCTTATTTTTCTATGATTGAATACTACATGTGGATCATGAATAGACAAACCAAGGGATGTGACCTGTACTGTTGAAGCAAAGAAGAATGAGTTACATATACAGTGTACAACAGTCAAAGTCTACCCAGCTGCTAAGTGTTTTTTCTCAATGATCATTGATGGGGTAAAATATCCCACTTTAAGTGGTTTTATTTTAAATTCATGAATAGTTGGTAAAGAAAAATTCAAGGAAGTAAAAAGTTTTAATTACTCTAGTTAGCTTGTTTGAATTTTTTTTAAGTAGGCTTATTAAAAAAAAATTACATTATAGAAACTATATATTTTACAAGTTGAAACAAAGACGTTAAGATATAACAATGAGTTAAATAATACCAAAATGTTACTTTACATGTAAAACAGGTTTTTACTTAACTTTGACCAGATTGTCTGCCATAGATTAGCAGTCACAATTTTTTTGGTGTGCATTTAATGGCATGTATTGAAAAGAAATGTTATTAAACATTGTAGAATCATATTTACTATTTAAAGCTAATTAGAATATTTGATGTACCAACCATTATAATTAAACCCTCTTTGAATCTATGGTAAATGGGCAAATGAAGGAGATTTCACATTTTTCTGTGACTTTGGCATAGGATTTCCTTATTTTTAATAGTTAGGTTAAGAAAACAATGTCTCCTTGTAACGAAATAATAAAATTTTTTCTTGGTATGTTTTATAGAACCCAGTTCACCAGCTGTACACTGTAACATACAGACACACCCAGCTACCTGGGTCACCTGGGACCCCTGAGTACTTCAGCACTCAGTGCTCCATCACTGTACCAGTTGTAGCAGAAGGTCATTATGAATTGAGGGTCACTGTATATCCCAATGTTACAGACAGGGACAAAGATGGTACATATGGCGAGAATACAACAGTGATACTTAATTTAGGTGAATTACATTATGTGTTTAAAACTAGATGTTTAATTTAAAACTTGAAATGATAGTAAGTAATGTTTGATAATCATAGGCCCTATAAAACAATGCCAAGACAACTGAAATGTTTAGTAAAATAAATTTTGGTAATTTGGTGTTAAATACAATTACACAATGTGAAACAAATGTGTACAGTAGCTGGAACTATTATTATTATTTATCTTATTTAATCAAATATAAACAAATATGTATATTATTTTTATAGTTTGCATTATATGATAATATTTAAATTATTCTTCAAAACATTTAATATCCAAAGATGTGATTAATTTAGTATTAATTTAAAATAACATTTTATTTTGTGAGAGTGAGACAGAATTCCCCAGAGTTTATTTTAAAGACTGTCCTACTGGCTACATAAAAGAAGGGGCTCTCATAAACTGTAGTTGCCAACAGTCTAATACAAGCAGCATTTTTTCTGAAATATATTTCTATCAAGGCAATGAAAGTCCAGTCAACTACTCAAAGAATGCTCCTGTTATTTTAACTACTGCTTCAAGAGCATCACAAAGTATGAAATTTAGCTACTAAATTATGTTTTGCTTCTGAAATGATTCATTAGCGACAAAATTAAACTTTAACAATATAATCATCATGCTACTCACTAGATGAGAGTTAAATTCCTATTTTGGTTAATTTATTTTTGGAGCTTTGTTTAATGCTATGATTGGTTGCTTTTTAAGCACATTTCAAGAAAATCTTTTCTGTACAATCCAGTGCTAATTTTAATGTTGAATTAAAATGTGTAAATGTTTAACTATTTGATTTACTAGCTTTTTATTCACATGACTATTTAGGTTCAACACCACAACAATGTTCTTAAAAAAATAATGTATCTGAACCACTGTACAACTTTTAGCTTAAATTACTGAAATATTATACTCTCAGGAAATCATCTGAATTAGAATATTTTGTCAGTATTATTACGTTAATATAAATATACTTTTGTTCTCTACAAATGATATGTTTACATTATTTGTTTTATTTATTTAATTCTGTAATGTAGATTTTGTTTAACTTTTCAGCCTACAAGTGTTATTCAATTAGTGCCATTGGATGGAGAAGCCCCACCGTTTCCTTTCATCCCACAATAACTTGTAAGCAATTAATCAAACAAAAATCTTGTAAAATAAACTAACTGTATGTATATATGCTTAAAGGATGTGATGTAACATTTATTATGATTTTTTCCTTGCTAGATGGACCTGACAAGGTAATGCTGAATATGGATGTAAGAGACAAGGACTTGTGTTATAAGAACAATGTGTCAGTTGTGGCAACATGTAGTGTTCTAAAGAAGGAAGTTAGACCTTCTGTCAGATTTGCCTTTCAAATAAACTCAATATTTGTAACAGACAAATCAAGGGAAGTAAGCAATGAATCCCACTACATAAGTCAACATGAGTTCTTGTTCTTTAAAGGGGGAGTGTATGCCATAGCTTGTTTTGCTAGAAATTCACAGTTTCCAGAGATCTTCAACTCAACAGCTTTCACATTGGAAATACAAGGTATGAGCTAAGTGGAATGTTAGATTGGTAAAAAATAAGATGCAGTAAAAAAATAATAAAATTTACTAAATAATTGCAATTAAAGAAAGCAATTATTAATGGCTTGCTTTATAAAACAGAAAATGCTTTCAACATTTCTCAGCTGTGTAGTTTTATAAAATATGTTAAAAAATACTCTATACTCAGTTTTAATAATTCAAAATTTACCATAAGTAATAATTGAATATTACATTTTCCCTTTAAACAAATTAATTAAGCTGGTTGAAGCAATCAATGTGTATTGTTATTTCTTTTATTTAAAAAAGCTTACAAGAACAATAAGCCTACTTTTTTGCTATGCTTTTTCTATTAATAGGTTCAATAGATTTTTCAATGAATTTTATTTTGATAAAAAAGTACAAAAACATATCGGCATATCTTCATTTGTAAAATGTAGGCATAATAAATTATTACATTACCGAAAGTGTTACAGTTTTTTTTACAAGACTATTAAACAATGTCATTTTC
Organism: Physella acuta; assembly: GCF_028476545.2. Classification (NCBI taxonomy): domain Eukaryota; kingdom Metazoa; phylum Mollusca; class Gastropoda; family Physidae; genus Physella; species Physella acuta. The sequence goes on along the minus strand of NW_026732742.1, from coordinate 15,452 downwards.
AGAACCCCCATTCAGACCTATTATAGAGCTGAACAGAATAAACTGGCTGAGTACATACAGCACAGAGGAATCAACATCTTTTCAACTAGATGAAGGAATGTTTAGTATAAACTGCTATGCCAAAGGTGGGCACCCAGCAGTACAGAATGTCAGACTGTCATGCAGCCAAGAGTTGATATCCTTATCTGGTGGACAAGACACCTACCTGAATGTATCCAGAAGTAAAAACAACATCACTTGCACTTGTGAAGCTTCACATATCACTCAATGCTACAGCAACACTACAGACCTTCACATTTATGTTCACTGTAAGATTTTTGTATAAACTATAATGAAAAATTAATCTGTTTGTTTAGTCCTAGAATATAGAAAGCTATTCAAAGTTTTCATAAAGTATAGTAAAACAGTTCCGTGTGAAGCAGAAATAATGTACACAGATTTTAGGAATTTATTTTACTATTCACTAATTAATTATAACATAAATTTACTAATACTGCTGACAATATGTTGCAAGTAATTTGCATTTGTGATCGATGGAATATTTCTGATCATAGTTGTGTTTTTTCTAACAGTATATTGTCATTATGCTAATTATACAAATTGTTTAAAGTAATTGATTGTGTATTAAAAGGTTATTCATTAATTGGTATTCACCAATATTTACAATTTTTTGTCTCTAAAGAAATCAGTCCTCTTGGTTAAATGTATTTAAATTCTTTAACTAATTAATTAATTAATATTTTTGTTTCTAATATAGATTATCCCAGGATAAAATCCTTCCTAGTGAATGGAAAAAGTAGTAGTGCAGCAACACTGAACAAATCATCTGTTCTTAATTTAACTTGTGAAGCAGAGGGCAACCCACCCCCTACATTGATGCTCTACTTAGATCAGTCCCGGAGAGTGCCACTACAGCAGTCAAACAACGCAACTTTGGTGTGGGAGAAAGTTGTTGGTTGTTATGACACTGGTGTTTATTTTTGTCTGGCATCTAGAAATAGTGTGGAATTCAAGAGAAGCATAAATATTTCAGTTTTGTGTAAGTTGACTTACAAAACTTCAACAGTAATAATACACAAGGTTAACACTTGCGACATTAATATTATACATGTCTTGGAAAACAAACTCACAACAAATTATATAAACATTTTTCCCTCTGAACATTTATAGGCTTATTACTTGCACTTTTTTTCTAGTATGTATAGTATACATGTCACAAGTGTAAACACAGTGTTAGAATGGATGTTAAATAAATTAGGCAAGAATTATTTTATTCATTAGGAGAGTGAATGAATTTTCATTAAAATATATCCAAGTTTATCTCTATTTGTTTGCATCAATTTTTATATTTTTAGAGTAATTAATGGGTTACTTAATACCAAATAGTTTTGTATTTTAAAACTATAACATGCAATTCACCTATTTATACCAGATGGTCCCAATAAAAAATAATAATTAGGGAAATGTTGTAAACACTATGTCCAGCCACCTTCATATTCCCAGAGCTAAGTGCGCTAACTGTTATCCTGCTGACTTAAGCCAAACAACCAAACTAATTAATTTAACATATTAATTGGGCATTACCAATCAAAACTCATATTTTTAAAGTTTCATAAATATTATGTTGTATTTTCGAATTCTATATTCAGGTCCTCTAAAGCTAAAATATCCTGGAACAAATGCATCAACTTATTATGGAAGGACCCATGAAGACTTTTCCATTCAAATTGAATTCTTTGGTTATCCAGGCCCGAAACAATTTTGGCTGATTAAAAATCTAACTGACAGAATGGAAACAAACCAGGAAAGTGATACAAACTCATCTTATAAAATAGAATATAAACATGAAGTACCACCATATGGAACAATTGTTTTAACTATCTTCAACCTCCAGAAGTCAGATTTTACAAATATGAGTGTTTATATTGACAACAGTCTTGGAGTTCTTGTGTACAGTTTCTCCATTATTGAAGGTGGGCCTATATTCTTGATGTTATTTTCCATATTTGTGCTTAATTATTAATTATACTGTAAACACTTTGATACAATTATGTCAGTTTTAATTAGTGGAGAATGTTGAAAATTTGAGATTTCTTTAATTTAAAAAAAATACATTTGAAGAAATAAAAACATTTAATATTTTATGTACAAGTGGTTTAAAATTAAGTCAGCTTTTGAATTAAAAATAATTGATTTGCAATAATTAGTTCAGTTTTGCTTATGAGATAACACATCTTCTAATATCTCAATCAATAAAATTATTTGAAAGTTAGAAATTACACAATTAAAATTAAGGCATATATACTTCTATCAGTAAAAGCTTAGAAAAATGTATTTCAGTAAAATTTGAGGGTGATTGTCTAATAAAACTTTAAGAACATCAGATAAAACAAACAGTTATTTTGATTGCAATGTTGTTTACAATTAATTGTATTGACAGATACTGAGCAAGAGAATAAAGGTGTGATCATCATTGCTTCAAGCATTAGCGCTGTAGCTTTAATTCTTGCAACTGTTGCATTGTGGATTTTTAAATGCCCAAGTAAGAAACATAACACTTTTTAGCAAACACTGACATCATTTTAATAGTTCAATTTTATTCAATAAACATTATGGAATATTTTTCTATTATCAAATTTTGTAAAGCCTAATGTAGTATTACTTAATGTAGTATTTTTGGTTTATTTAAATTTAGTTCATGGAAACTAATATTTGTATTATGTAAATATTGTTCATATACTTTTAAAGCATTGTATTTGTTCATTTTTATAGAAAAGACAAAGAAAGTTACAAGTGGTCAACCTGTTATAGAAATCAAACAATTGGATGTATCAATAGAGGAAATCAACAACCCATATATTGATGTCATTGATCCATATGAGATGATCAACAATGATTATGATGTTATTGAAACTCAAAGTCAAAAATTTCAAATAGATAGCTTCTAACAACATCCTTTTCACTAAATGTTTAACCTAAATTGACAACAAATGAAATTAGCCTACATCTGCTTTACTACAACAGTTATTTTTCCTTAAGTTTGACTTATTATTAAATTATTTAATAACTAAATCAAATTCAAGTGTTTTTTTTAATTGTGTTATTTTATTTATATCCCTGTTGTATTTGTGAATTATATAAATTTTCGTCATAAGATGGTAAAATGACATTACTTGTTGAATATTAACTTTATAAATAGTCTGACAAACATTCTTAAATCTAAAACTAATAGGCCTATGTATAACAAAATTGTGTCTTTATTAGCAACACTAAGAAGGGAGACACGCTTTTTTTATCCCCCATCCCCCCCCCCCCCCTCCAACAGCTGTAAATGTTTTACTAATGCTGGAGAGACTCCGGTCTCACATTATTCTATACCATCTGGTGTGAGAATTGTTACAAATCACCCAAGAGGTAGGGGGAAGGCAACTTGGACCGTCCAAAGACATTAAAAGGATAGGAGCTCTTAAGCATTAATATTAAAACAAATGCAAGTAATAAAATCGCTGTTTTAAACTGCAGGTGGTAGAAATTACAGTATTTTAAACGTTATTTATCATCAAAAGTCTATAGTTAAATTTCTTCAAGTGAAATTACCACAGTAAACACGTTCCTACTTCTGAATAAAACAAGAATAGAAAACAAGTAATTAAAAAAAGTCTAGTGACAATTTTAGCGCAATTTCCTTGTGTTATCTAAAAATAGCTCTGTCGTAGCGTAAATCAAGAGCAGGGTTAGTAAAACCATTGGTTAGTTATTAAAACATTTTTTATTAATTTTTTTTCAGTATTTTACATGTTTTATTTATAATAGAGTAACATGACTAAAAACCATTGCGCGCCCAGCTACCGAACGTGACGTCGCAGCCATTGAACGTGATGGCGCAGCTATTGAACGTGATGACGCGTGTGGTGTGGTTGCATAAAATGCCTACTACTTCGGTCCAAATTTTAATTAATTCAAAAAAATTTTTGTGACCGAACGAAAGAATATTTTTGAAAACTTTCTTCGGCAATATTGTTCTAAATTATGGCAGGAATCGATTGGTACATGTTTCAAGTCGCTTAGTGGTCTGGTTGCCGAGATATGGGCCAAAAACTGCATTTTTTCGAGGTTTTTTTGGCTTTTCCGGGAAATCCATGAAAGAAACCCGTAATTTTTATGGCCTATGTTCATCCTCGTAACTTGCTTAACATAATTGCTTTTGAAACTAGTCATCGATATTGCTTCGTTGAGGAGGAGATACGACTTAAAGCTGCGGACACACATCCATCCATCCATCCATCCATTCATTCATACATCCAGAAATGACGGGTTAATAAACGCAATTCTCCAGAATGGAAATTGCGCTAAAAATAGGATTTGGGACAATTTAACCCATCGCTTGTTATTGGCTAATCCTGTGGGATAAAGATTCCGAGTAGGCCTACGGGGGGAATTACCAGATAAGCAGTTTTTTTTTCCAGACTTTTCTCCGGGAGGGAGGAGGGCACTTGATATTTTCGGGGGGGGGGGGGGGGGGACAACAACATTTTCCGGGGGGGGGGGGGAGTTGGACTCTGGTAAAAGTATATTTTTTCTATATAAATGCGAGAACCCGAAGAGATGCCTGGAAGAAACTCTGCAGATAAGCTCCGCCACTTGTGCTAATTGCACGCAAGAAAATTTAAGTCCCGTCACGTTTTTTTTTCAGCTTCAATTTAATGCACACAGCCTTGAGGTTTAGGGTTAATGGTACCGAAATACAGACCTTTTCAAGCTAATTATTTGTGGCCTGTTCCAATTTCAACCTTTTCAGTAAAAACGTTAAGTACAAGTTTCGTATCCTCTTTTTAATAATCAGTTTTGTGTGGCGGGAGAGAAACTTTGGTGTTTACCTCAAAAAGATCCCTGCTTGTTTTTCTTCCAAAACTATGAAGAAAATTAGTCTCGTCTGTGTAGGCCTAACTTGATTTTTCTTTGTTGATTTTTCTTACTTGATTTTTCTTACATGATTTTTCTTACTTAAAAAGCTGGTTGGTCCCCGAGATAATAGTGGCTTAAGAACTTTATCAACATTTGTTACATGTTTGTTACAAGACCATCTTGTTATATGGCTGCAACTTTTTAAAAGTTATAAATCAGCTAGACAATATTGTTTTAGTATAACAGGCAATAATACAAATGGTAACAAAACAAACACTGTATTTAGAAAGTAAAATACCTTTTCAAAAATAAAAACTGCAATTTGTAAACATATAGATCTACACGACGCACTAAACAGCGCCGGCATTAAACACTTGAAGTTTTTCTTCTTCCGGTATGTTCAGATGTAAAATAAAATGAGTTTCAAATATTAGACTAAAATGGTCCGTATTACACACCCGTAGAGTTCATTAAAATAACTACAAAGAGTGCCGGAAGCGTACAGAATCTATATATATAATTCTCTTCTGGGAGACGCTAGAAAACAAGCTGTAAACGTGCTCCCTACCACCCCCACCCCTACAAGGTTTGATGAGCTGTGGTTCACTCTAAATGTTTACAAACAGAGCCGGGTTTAGTGACGACTATTAGGGGCAGATAATTTAGTTCGAAACGATTTTAAACGTAGGGGGGGAGGGGGGGGGGGGGGGTAACTAAGTGGAGTTTACTTTAACGGAGGGGGGGGGGGAGGGAGGGGGTTATCATCCTTAAAGAGCTACTTATAGTGTTTTAAAGAAATATTTTCAGTGGCAGCGTTGGTAGTGTCGAATTCACAAATTATGAATAACTGAAAAGTAGAAAAAACAACAACTAAATAGCGGCGTATGATATGCCGCGGGTCGGCTCGTATTGCTTAATTCTCTAAACTAGATTCTAAATTTATTTTAATCGCGAGGCATCGTCTCACTTGGCTATTAAAATTTGGAAAGAGTAAATATTTATTAAAATTCTCTGCTTTGTTACTAAAACTAGTTTTTTTAGATTTAGATCTAACTAAATGATATACCTTGACTTGTATAGCTTAAGCATCTTCGGCTCAGTGGCGTAGCGACCCCTCTCGGCGCCCGGGGACAAAGTTTCAATTAGCCCCCCCCCCCCATATATTTGTAATGTTTATAATACAAAACTGTAGCTAAAATGAGCTTTTAATTTTTTTTTCAAACTTATTTTGGCCCCCCTAAGGTCGGCGCCCGGGGGCATATGTACCCACCCGCCCCCTCTTCGCTACGCCTCTGATTAGGCGTACACATTAAATGCAATTAGCATTATAAATAGAATAGCTAGCAACGTATGACAAAACTTGATAATGATTTTTTGTCAGTTGCAATACCCTTGTAAAGAAAAACAAAACAAAAGCCTAACTGTTTGATGTTTCATTTTATAGACCATTGAGAATTGGGCCTAATAATTTTGTTTAAAAAAAAAATTGAAGTTAAAATAAAAACGTTGAATTCTTTAAAATGAAAATGCCTCTGCGGAATACACAAGTACTATATAAACATTTGTTGCTTGTACAGGTGAATTAACTACTCGTCTTGCAGATGCTACATATGGTCATCGAGATTTTTGTATTCGGTGTTTTATGTCTTCATAGTGGAGGTATTACTCGACATTGTCAAATCATCGTTTCATGTTGGTTGCTTCAGTCTATACGTTAAAAACCTACATATTTAGAGTCAGTGTTTCTTCCTGACATTTTCTCTTGGGGGGGGGGGGGGGGGGGGGACAAAGTTAGAGTATATATTTTCGGGGGATAGGGGTGGGGGTGGGGGTAGACTTTCTTCGGTGTGGGGGGGTCGGACCACCGAAGAGATGTCTGGAAGAAACACGGTTCGGAGTTATTATATCTCATAAACTTTATTAGTCATCAAAATACCTGCATTCAGTTATTTCCAGTGCTGTTTGTTGCCGTTCTTCATAGTACTTTCCCGTTCGTGCCAAAGTCACATGGGGTAGGTGAGGTAGAGTGCATCTGTTTCAGAGATCAAGGGATATGAAAGGATAGTCTGGTCCGCACTATGCCTAGCTGCCCTTACTTTCCCTGGCGTGAGTTAAGTACCCATCAGAGTTGGGTGGACTCAGGGAGGACGGTCTACTGACTTGAACCCGGCTTCGAAATTGAGACTTAGCAGTCCCATAAACATTACTGTTAGCTCAACTACGCATATCATAACGTAAAACTAAAGAAAGTGGAAAAGATATAATAATTTGATTAATTCTCTCCATGGACGTCCATTACTGTTAGTTACGCAATATCATTATAATCTTGCTTCAACATACGCATATCATAACGTAAAACTAAAGAGAAATTGGAAAACATACAATAATTTGATTAACTCTCTCCTTGGACGCCAGCGAGAGGCGTGGTCTGTGGCCCAGCACCAGCTATAGCCAACGGCCATTGGTTGAATCCGTGTTTCGATTCCATCTTCATGCTGTGTCATTTTGTCTGCGACGTCGGCTACACAGCGAGTGCACCTACGTACACATCATGTCGGACTACAAGTAAAGGGACTGTTCAATGGTCCACACCCGGCAATTGTACTCGTAAGTTCTCTTTGTAAAATTCTATTAAGAATTGAGTATTTTACGTGTAAAATATTCTTATATATATATATATATATATATATATATATATATATATATATATATATATATATATATATATATATATATATATATATATATTGTTATAAGGATACTCAGAACAGTGGCGTAGGCAGGGGGGGGGGGGGTTAGGGGGGGTCATAACCCCCCATAGACCCCTCGGTATATAGAAAAAGTATGAGGGGGGGGGTGCAAATCGAAAGTTTGAGGGGGGGGGGTGCAAATTGAAAGTTTGAGGGGGGGGGGGGGTGTGCAAATCGAAAGTTTGAGGGGGGGGGGTGCAAATTGAAAGTTTGAGGGGGGGGGGTGTGCAAATCGAAAGTTTGAGGGGGGGGGGTGCAAATCGAAAGTTTGTCCCCGGGTAAAAATTGGACCCCCCCCTTGAGACGATCCTGGCTACGCCACTGACTCAAAATTTGATATACGAAACGGCACAATATATTAATATAACATTCAGTAAGTGCATATGCTTGCTGGATAATTGAAAAAAACATTTTTTTTGCAGAATTCTCAATGTAGGCTGTATGCTAGCTAAATTAATAATCTATTTGTATTTATAATTATTTTTTTTAAAACCTCACCAAATGAGTTTTGAGAAAGATCAACTTCCATTTAAAACTTTTTGAAACAACGTAAAAAATTCAAAACCCTAATCATAACGTATCATTTCAAAATTGATGATTATGAGTAGATATATTACAATTCTAAATGATATCCACGTTTTATTTTTTTAGAAATCCTTTAAAACTGCTGCATGCAAAAAAAAAAATGTATTGCTAGTAGAGAAACATGCAAGAAATTCAAATTTATTATGTACTCTCTAAAACGCGACAGGTATTATGAAGAAATAGTATTACAATTTTAAATATAAACATAAGCATAAACCAAGATAAAATGAAGCAGGTAGTAAACAATTTCCTTAAGTTTAGCTTCGTATTATAAAATAAAATGAACTACATGTATTGTGTTGGTCAATTTTAAGAGGCACTGCAAAGTTTATGATAGGTATGTAAACGTGTTTCTTGTAACAATACAAATAAGGATTCTTTCAGACATATTTCTTCCAAGTAATAGGAGGAGGGGGGAGGGGGGGGGGGGGACGAAACTTTAAACCGGGGCAGAGGTGCTTTGAAATTCCTGGAGGAGAGATACTCGTTAAAGTATTTATTTTCTATTTTTTTCTAATTTGTCTCGTGGGATGGGAAATGGTGGTTGTAGACGTGGTCGGGGTGAGGGGTGCAGGCTCAGGTAGAAATGCCTAAAAAACGTGAATTCAACTGTAAAATAACAATCGAATTATCTCAACCACAGCAACCCGCTGCCGAGAACTCCCACCGATTGCCAACGGCTCGTGGAATCAAACGTGCGAGGAAGTCATCGATTCCAACTGTTCCTTTGTGTGTAACCATGGTTACGTTGCTAGAGGTGTTAGCACGGTCTGGTGTCGCTCCGACAGTCGTGGGATTGGAGACTGGACTGAATCAGGAAGTTGTCAATTAGGTTAGACTTTAAAATAAAGGATTTAGGCGACTGGACTGAATCAGGAAGTTGTCAATTAGGTTAGACTTTAAAATAAAGGATTTAGGCGACTGGACTGAATCAGTTAGTTGTCAATTAGGTTAGACTTTAAAATAAAGGATTTAGGCGACTGGACTAAATCAGGAAGTTGTCAATTAGGTTAGACTTTAAAATAAAGGATTTAGGCGACTGGACTGAATCAGGAAGTTGTCAATTAGTTTAGACTTAAAAAAAATAATTTAGGAGACTGGACTGAATCAGGAAGTTGTCAATTAGGTTAGACTTTAAAACAAAGGATTTAGGTGACGGGACTGAATCAGGAAGTTGTCAATTAGGTTAGACTTTAAAATAAAGGATTTAGGCGACTTGACTAAATCAGGAAGTTGTCAATTAGGTTAGACTTTAAAATAAAGGATTTAGGAGACTGGACTAAATCAGGAAGTTGTCAATTAGTTTAGACTTTAAAATAAAGGATTTAGGCTACATAATATTTAAGCTATATTTGACTATTTAAATATGTTTAAAAAAATCTCGTTCTTGCTGTTTTGAATCATTTTAGGGCTACTAGAATTTAAAAAAAAAGCGATACACGCTTTACAAAAAAATGTTTTTAAATGGTTGTACATTGACATATATTAAAGAAAAATAATTTATTTTCCTATTTTATTGCATAATTATATAAAAGCTTGATATTTAAAAGTTTACTATTCAATTTTTAAAAGTATTTTTTAGATTAAATCCTGTGCCTAAAAACATCTGAGCATGCAATGCGCGAAAAGATAAAAACTTCAAATATAAGTTTTTTAATAGACATAACGAGTTGATAAAAATATTTTTAACTTTTTTGTCGATATTTGATTACCTTTTTTGACAATTTAAAACTTCATAGCGGCTTTAACAAAAAAAAAAATTAAACTTGAAAACAATTTTAAATTATTAATACTTATAAATCAATGGTAAAAAAATAATTTTTTTTTCCATCAAACCAAATTTATAACCTACCGCTTTACTATCGCAAGACACGCATTGATTGGCTGTTCAGAAACATCGTCAACACACTTTTGTAAACCTCACCTTGTAAACATTTAGACTCACAACTTTGCCGATTATTTTTTTTTTATTTATATTTTTTAAACCATACGGACGAGTTTATATAATGTTTACTTACATTTTGAGTGACGAAATGAAAACGACCAAATTGTTTTTTGGTTTTTTTTTTTATTTTGCTTAGGTACCGAGAATATTTAAATATCAATAGGGACCTACATCAAATCTTTTTGCACTTCGAGTTTAAACAAAGCAGTCACATTTTTACAACCTAATTTATTTAAATAGTATCGTAAATGATGTTAAATATATCAAAACTCCCTAATTGTATCGAGATTATTCATGTTGGTGTCTATTCTCTTATTCTCAACAAAATTATTATCTCAGCTTTTGTGTCACACTGCATTGCGATCGGATCTTGACCTACGTATCTAGTTTAAAACAAATTGGTTCGGTTGACGGGGTGATTTTTGGTTTTTTCAATTTTCGGCTCATGACAAAAGACGAAAGCACTGATCACTTTATATATATATATATATATATATATATATATATATATATATATATATATATATATATATATATATATATATATATATATATATATATATATATGTATAAATCACAACATTAAAAATCAGATTTTACACTCAATCTTGTAAATATAAATGTTGTCTATTAATAATTATTCTAAATCTAATGCAAAACGCGCAATTTTATTTACACACGTATTCCTGGCTTATCTCATTAACAAATAACTAGAAAAGGGCTGCGATGATCCACCAAGAGTATTGAACGGTTACTGGAATACGTCAAGCGACCACAGCGTCGGCAGTGTGTTCCACCTGGCTTGCGACGACAACTTCACCATAGACGGCAGCAGCAACATCACATGTGTAGAAGACCTTAACGGCACTTTAAACTGGTCGGCGCCCGGAGCTTGCAAAAGTAGGATTTTTTTTTTTGACAGGCTAATTAAAACAAGTTTAAAAAAGAAAAAACTACACTTTTATAATACATTTTAAAAAGTACCGTTAATATGAAAATAAAACCAACATGATATCTTCTATGAAAGCATTAGTCTGACATGAACTCTTGTATATGTATGCGACCTATTCTCAGAGGCGTAGCGAGGGGGGGGGGGGGGGGCGGGGGGGGGACATGTCCCCGGGCGCCGACCTTAGTGGGGGCGCCAAATTGAAAGTTTGAGGGGGGGGGTGCAAATGAAAAGTTCGAGGGGGGGGGGTGCAAATCGAAAGTTTGAGGGGGGGGGTGCAAATGAAAAGTTCGAGGGGGGGGGGTTGCAAATCGAAAGTTTGAGGGGGGGGGGTGCAAATGAAAAGTTCGAGGGGGGGTGCAAATCGAAAATTTGCTCCCGAGGGGGGCGCCAAATTGAAAGTATGTCCCCGGGCGCCGGGAAGGGTCGCTACGCCTCTGCCTATTCTCTTATTAAAAAAAAAAAAATTGTTCGGTTTTATTGTTCGTAGTGAATGCAAAAAGTAGTATCTATGTGTGTTCTTTACGAAAATAATCGGTGGATTATCCTTATCTTTATCCGATGCTCCAAACAGTAAAAAAGGTTGTTTACATCAAAATGTCACTTCTTATTGACAAGTCGAGTTCGAACCCTCGGGCAGATGAGGCTCGTTAGCTGGGGACAGCCACTCTTCTAGGAGAGACAACTCCAAAATTAAACAACTGCTGCCTTGTAGATTGTTCTTGGTTGGACAAAGGCTATGGAAGCAAATCCAAAAAGAAAAGCAGGCTGAAATCGGAAGTCAATGGCCGCAATGGCGCATAACCAGTTGACACGTAACGCTTAATTGTGTTGGAGGCATGGTCGAGTCAAAAAAAGCTCATGGTTGATAAATTCGAACAGTCCTCGAGTTCAAAAACCCACTGGCAGATAAATCTCGATCCCCTTCGACACTAATAATTAAGAACGAAGAAGGAGAAGAAGAAGATTGACAAGTCAAATTCTAATCTAGTCACAAAAGCTACATCACAACAACTTGTTTATATCACCGTTACATAATAACTCAGTTTTAGCCTTGAACTTGTCCTTGTTGACAAACAACTATAACGTTGTTATCATTTGTGGCGTCGGTAGCTTCCCACTAGTTACCCATAGCTGGATTCTGTGTTGGCCTTCACCTTGTCCCTGCCGTAAAGCACGATGTTTTTGAACTACTCTAGTTACATAGTGTGTGTTTGTGTGTGTGTGTGTCTGTGTTTGTATGTGTATATGATAGTGGGTTTTAGTATCCTGTTGACACATACAATATCTAAATTTTTTTCCGTTGAGTTAGTGTCATGTATAACATTTTAGACATAATGTATTTCATTAACTATTTCTGTCCCCCCCCCCCTCACCTACCTCCATCCAGCTATTTATAATAAGCAGGGGCCACAACTGAAGTATGTCAAAATCAGTAAAGACGGTTAGTGTTACCATCATCAGTGATAATGATTATAATATAATGCTGCTTGTTATATTAATATATATATATATATATATATATATATAATATATATATATATATATATATAACTATATATATATATATAGTTATATTTACATATACATATATATATATACACATATATGTATATATATACATATATATACAAATACATATATATATACATATACATATATATACACATATATGTATATATATTCATATATATACACATATATGTATATATATTCATGTATATACATATATATATATATATATATATATATATATATATATATATAATGTGTGTATATATATATGTATATGTAAATATATAAAAAAAATATATATATATACATATATATATATATATATATATATATAAATAGATATATAAATATATATATATATATATATATATATATATATATATATATATATATATATATATATATATATATACTGTCACATAGGGGTCATCCATAAATGACGTCACACTCGTAGGGGGGAGGGGGGGTCCGTAATTTTGTGACGATGTGTGATGAGAGGGAGGGGGGGGGTCAGATGTTGCGACGTCACATTTTTGCATTATAAATAAGCAATGCTAGAAAACTAATTTTAGACGTTATTTCGCGTTTTAGATAACTGTTTTAATAAATTGTAATAGTTTAGACAAGATTTAGGAAAAATATCAATGTTTTAAAAAAATTCAACTGCGATTTTGAGGGAGGTTGTAGGTTGAGGTGTGACGTCATTTTAGGGGGGGGGGGGGGTCTGGCGTTATGTGACGAAGTGTGACGGAGTGGAGGGGGGGAGGTAAAAATCGTCCAAAAAAGCGTGACGTCATTTATGGATGACCCCATAGGTATATATATATATATATATATATATATATATATATATATATATATATATATATATATATATATATATATATAGAGAGAGAGAGAGAGAGAGAGAGAGAGATATAGATATATATATATATAAATATATATATATATATATATATATATATATATATATATATATATATATATATAAATATATATATATATATATATATATATATATATTTATATATATATATTTATATGTATATATACTGTCACATAGGTATATATATATATATATATATATATATATATATATATATATATATATATATATATATATATATATATATATCAGAGTACTTAAAACGTTTTAAAATAATTAGTAGTGACATAAACCAATAGTTTTCAAAATTGTACTAATCGTATTTTAGCTTTAATGATGATACAGTTGCAATAGATATGCATACTAAAGACACTACACATTTTCCCACTCGGGGAGTTATTCTAAGTATTTTCAAGCTATAAAAGCTAATTGAATACAGCCGAATTTGATCTAATGCTTTATAAAAACTGTGAAAATACGGTATCGTGTGCATTTTTCTAGAGTTTGTCGTGTCCGAAGCTTGGATCAGTAAAACAATGGCTTGATTACATCTCCATGCCATCTGGCTCTTGGGTCGGTCTGCACCATCACATGCGACCGAGATTACACTCTTGTTGGCAACAAAAGTATCATGTGTTACATGACCCAAGAACATGTGCTCAAATGGTCGGACGCAGGAACTTGCACAGGTAGTATCATTTAAATAAGGTACACGAGGTAATCAGTAGCAATAGGGCTGGTAAGTAGGTCATCAAACAGTTTGTACGGCTAAAAAAAACCTGCATGAGCCATATAACTGGTTGGTAGACCTACTTACCAGCCCTATTTAAGAAAGTACCTACTCCTGATTTAAGATAAAGCGGGAGTGATCTCCTCTAAATTATATTCTTATACATATCATTAATTGATATGGCACTAATGGATATAGAAATGTTTTTATTTTATTTTTTAAATACTATTTATAACTAACATACCCGTTCCCGCGCGTTGCCGTGGAAATAGAAGAAAGTCCGACGAAATATACAAGAAGGGTTTCATCCATGCATTACCAATCCTATATTCTTAGACTCGTGATCTTGTTTTCTAAAAGTGAGTTATTTAAATGTAAACAATGCTTGCGCTTGGATCATAAATATCGGGACACGGGTTTACCCACACTACCGCATGAAAAGTTGAGTGTACATTAATCACTCACCGAAATAATGGGTAGAACACACTTCGGTGACCGCCCATGTGTCAGAGCCCCCTCCCACCGATTACACTATCGCATAGGCGCGGCGTACCACATCTGGCTCCTTAAAACTAACATGCGCCATCGGCCAAATAGCATCCTGTTAACAATGAATGCAGATTGTGTCATTCGCTAAAATGACACAAAATGATCACGATTTGTTATTTAACACGTAAAAAAAAATATTTGACGTGTTTTAAAACATCAGTGTGACTGATGCTCTTAGATGTTCGATCTCAATTTCTGATTGGATTATCTAAAAATAGATACTAATTGCATCATTCGCAAAGTGACGAAACTGTTTGGATTTTTTTTTACGGACAAATAAAAAAACATCCCAGTTAATAATCTATCCTTGGTTAATTTTTCTGATTATTAAAATAAAACGTATTACATGGCCCTCAGCGGCCCATGCGAGCCTTTGGGGGCCGAAACAGACATTTTTATTTGCAGCCTAATCGCACCCTACCAGGGCGCCAGATGACACGCCTTATACCATATATATAGAGAAAACAAATCGCACCCTGTCGAGGCGCAACCCCTGCGAATTTGAAAATGTTTTTAGCGCAGAAACCTCCCCAGGAATATTCTTAACATCTTCCCAAAGTTTCATGCCGATCGTGTGAACGGTGTCACCGCAATTGACTTTTATTATTTTTATGTACCGTATATAGAGAAAATTCGCA